>NW_023193357.1:0-1285 GCF_002007445.2 Ailuropoda melanoleuca
GCTGACTTGAAATCCAGCACTCTTTTGATTAGATTGCACTACTCTCTGCATGCTGAACTCGGCAAATGAGGGTGCAGCGTGCAGATCTGAATGCAGAAGTAACATTTTTTGTCACAGTAGTATTTTACCTTCATACACATTTTACTGAGACCTCTTGTTTTCTTTTAAGAAAGTAATTTAAAATATTGATGACTTCTCTCAAAGTTATATATTCTTAACTAATTTGCTCTTACAATATGGCACCACTGGATGATGGGATATCGGTCATTATCTAAATTTTATTGAATCTTAGCTATAATAAAGATTCTTAATAGTGTATTATTATATCTCTAATGGAAGTAGTTCTCTAAATGAGAGTTAGAACACTTTAGTATAGTTACTAAGCCTTCAAGTTTTCTCTTTTGATAATAAAAATAATTTTGCTTCCTTTTCTACTTGTGCCCATTTATTTTTTGTTTTTTTTTAATGAGGTAAAATCAAGCTTCAGATAGTTTTTCCTAACAACAATATGTTTAATATATGGTATACATTATATATATATCAAAGTACCATGTAATCTTTGATAATACTTATTCAGTTAATTTTATAAATATTTCGTAACTCATAAATTTTTAAAATATGCACTGCATGTGATCACTGTACAAAATAATTAATTTTCAAAAACAAAACACTCCTTTGAAAAGAAAGTAATGTAAAAGCTTTATATAAGTATATGGATTAATATAAATATTTGAGACCTGCTTTATTAAGATGAATTTCTATGCAAATTCTTACTCACAAGAATAGACTCTGTTTGCAGCTGTAAAAATGAATACATAAAGAAATGACAAGACAGACAGCCTGTCACAGCAGCAGCTGCTACAGTCTATACAAGAGATGTGAAAAGGAATGAACAGCCTGTCTGTTTTCTTGCTGCTCTGAGTGGAATGAGCTGCTAAGGGGATCATGGCCTTAGGCTTGTCTGTATGTATGCTGCTTAACTGGAANTTGGAAAGTGAAATATGTGAATTTTCCTAAGTTAACAAAGAATTCCAAATGATAATCTTATTGTTAAATATGCTCATTTGCTCTATAATTAATCTTTGAAGATTATTAGGTTTAATTGATTTTATCTATAAAAATCTCCCATTGATACAATTTGAATATAAATTAATACAGTTTTTAAATGGGTCAATTCATAACTAAATCCTGCATATTTACTCTTTCCAGAGCTCCCTAGTTTCCTTACAACTTTAAAAAATATCAAGCCATAAATTGTGTTTTTAAAACACATCAAAATTTTCTT
>NW_023193358.1:0-2430 GCF_002007445.2 Ailuropoda melanoleuca
ACAGCAGGGGGAGTGGGAGAGGAAGAAGCAGGCTCCCAGCGGAAGAGCCCGATGTGTGGGACTCGATCCCGATCATGCCCTGAGCCGAAGGCAGACGCTTAATGACTGCGCTACCCAGGCGCCCCATGGAATACTTCAGTTTTTAGTTTTTCTCTGTTAAGTATTTAGTGATCTGTAAGACTGCTACTTAATGTTACTCTGTGATCCTTTCATAATGGCGTTAAATAAGTGGGCATTTATTTACAAATAAGATAGTTATCAAGTGTTCTATTAACACATTCCCTGAGTCTGGTGGAAGTTACAGTTCAACAGAAGGCTTTTTTGTGTATTTGTCTTATCTCCCCACTGGCTCTACAAAAAATTTTGGAGGATATCTGGCAGTCCTAGCAGCTCCTTACCCCTTCTCCCCCCTCCTGGGTCAAGTGAATCTGTATCCTGGCTAGTAATCTAACACATCTTGCAAGAAAAGATGAACTGGGTCAATCAGATTCCAAGAACTGGGTTCTTGAGAGTGTAACCTAGGAAATACAAGGATTATGGAGTTAGTGTGGAAAAGAAGCTAAAAGGTGACTGTGAGAAACCATGATACAAGCCAAAAAAAATCTTGCATATGAGGGAGCAGAAACTGACAGAGACCCAGCATTTAGAGGAATTAACAGGGAGGTTCCAGCTCCAGTCCATTGGTATATATCCTGTAAGAACCCCCAAGCATCTGAGGCAGTCCACATTCCTTGTCCCCCAAAGAACCTAACACCTTCCTTACTTCTCTTTATGTGCATACATTAAATATTTATAAAGGTAGGGTCATACTTTTACACACTCAACAGGATCCTGTTTTATTTAGTTAACAATATTACATGATATAGAATGCCCTTTCATCTCCTCCATTGTGACTTATAATAGCTTCAAAGTATTGGCACTCCCATCTATTTAACCAATCCATATGGGGCATTGAGGTTAGACTTCTGTTTTGTCTTTTATTTGAAGCCTTAAGTTTTGAGTTTTCTTCAGTCATTTTTTAATCTTCTATTTTATGATAAAAGCTAACATGAATTTGGTGCCCACAGTGGGTGCTCTAGGCACTGCTTCAAGTGTTTCTTATGCCTCAGCTTATCTATTCTTTTTTAAATTGAGATATAATGGACATATAACATTATTAGTTTCAGGTCTGCAGCATAATGACTCGATACTGTATGTATTGTGATCACAATAAGTCTAAACATCCATCACCACATATAGTTACAGATTTTTTTCTTGTGATGAGAACTTTAAAGACCTACTCTCTTAGGGGGCGCCTGAGTCAATAGAGCATGTGGCTCTTGATCTCAGGGTTGTGAGTTCAAGCCCCACAGAGGGCATGGAGCCTATTGGAAAAAAAAAAAAAGACCTACTCTCTTACAGCTTTCAGATACACAGTACAGTATTGTATACTGTGGTCACTATGCTATACATAATATCCCCAGGACATATTTGTTTTATAACTGGATATTTGTACCTTTTGACTACCATACTGCCCACCTCTTACTCTGCATCTAGCAAACAGCAATCTGTTCTCTGTATCTGTGCATTTGGTGGAGTTTTTGTTTTTATCTTTTTTTAAGGTTTCACACATAAATGAGATCATACACTATTTGTCTTTCTCTGTCTGACTTATTTCACTGAGCATAATGCCCTTAAGGTCTATCCATGTTCTTGGCAAATGGCAAGATCCTTCTTTTTTTTTTTTTTATTGCAGAATAATATTCTCATTGTGTGTGTACACCACACTTTCTTTATCTCTTCATTCATTGATGGACCCTTNTGATAGACCCTTAGATTGCCTCCATGTCTTGGCTATTATGAATAGTGCTGCAATGAACATGGGGTGCAGATAGTTTTTTCAAGATAGTGTTTTCATTTCCTTTGGATATACTCAGAAGTGGAATTGCTGGATCATGGGTTTGTTCCATTTTTAATTTTTTGAGGAACCTCCGTAGTGTTTTACATAGTGGCTGGACCAATTTACATTACCACCAGCAGCGCAAAAGGGTTTTCATTTTTCCACATCCTTGCTAATACTTGTTATTTCTTGTCTTTTTGATGATAGCCATTCTAACAGGTATCAGGTAACATCTTATTATAGTTTTGATTTGCATTTTCCTGATGATTAGTGATGGTGAGCATCTTTTCTTGTACCTGTTGGCCATTTGTGTGTCTTTAGAAAAATGTCTACTCACATCCTCTGCCCATTTTTAATTCAGATTATTCATTTTTTTGCTATTGAGTTGTATTTATCTATTTNCATCTATTTTTAATTCCCCCATGAGGTAGACATCACGTTTATCTCACCCTGTAGATGAAAAAATGGAGGCACACAGACGTGAAGTGATTTGCCCAAGGTCACATAGCCAGCAGGTGACAGAACCCAGAACTGAACCCTTGCAAATTGGA
>NW_023193359.1:0-3036 GCF_002007445.2 Ailuropoda melanoleuca
TACTGCCTCATTCACCCTCTCCAACATCTACTGGTGATATTTATCATTTTACTTTTGAACAACACAGATCACGTACAAGGAAAATGTTGCTGTAAGCTCCTTTGACTACAGTTATAAGGTGCTACATTTCTTCAATATTATACATGGATTTAGCAGGGTTGGCACTACAAATATACTTACTGAATTGAAAGCTACATTTTCAAACATATAATTGATTTTTAGAAAGATTACATGAGATTGAATACCTGATTTGATTATTTTATATCTACATTTTCTTTGCTTCTCCTAAACCCTGCCACTTCTAATTCCCAAGTATTTCATATGGTCTCCCATCTCTCTATAGATTCCATGATGATGTTTGTTTACTTATTGAATTCCTACTTCACTTCATCCCTACTTCAGAATTCCTTCTGTTGACATAGTCAATAAATAGCTGTTATCCTTTTATAAAGAAGAAAGGAAAGGAGAGTAGGAAAGCTTATTCTTTAGTGAGGAAGCACACATGTCTTGAACGATGGCCCAAGAATTCATTAACATGTTTACTGCACCCTTTCATTACAGTTAACACTTCCCTTTCTCTAGCCTGTTAACTTTAAGGTGGTGAATCTACTAGTAAATCTTCTATTAAAAACATGCCCTTCAGGTAGGAGCTGCATGCACCTAAGTAGCCTTCTGCTCATGTCCTGCTCCTTGAATCTCAAATTTAGTGACTCTTGCTTTATCTGTGATTTGATAATACAATTGATAGAAAGAAGAAAAGAACTTTTAGTTTAGACCTTATCTGACATAATGTCCAGACTTGTGTGGACTTGTGTGGAAATTGCTCGGAGAGTTCCTTCTCATTGAACCTTGTACCCCATCTGACTTTTTGGGCTTTTCTAATCAAAACAAGGAAGAATCATTCAGTTTCTTTCTCAGGAATATAAAATAGATGAATAAAAATACACACGTTCTACTGGAACAAATAGGAAGCCATAAAATAGTTCAGCCTGCAAGCATGCTTAAAAATATTTAAAAATAGAACACCAAATATAATATTTGGGTAGGACATTTAGAGAATAATATCATTCACCTTCCCAGACTGAAGAAAAGGAATGCATAGCTCATATGATTGGAATCATGCAGTATTTGTCTTTCTAGGACTGCCTCATTTCACTTCACATGTCTTCAAGTTTCATTAGTGTTGTCACATATTGCAGAATTTCCTTTTATTAAAAGACTGAATACCATTGTATGTATATATCACCTTTTCTGTATCCAGTCATCTATGGACACTTACTTGTTTCCACAGTTGACTGTTACGAATGATGCTACAAATGGCCAACAAGTATATGAAAAAAAATGCTCAATGTCACTAGTCTTTAGGGAAATTCAAATCAAAACTACAATGAGATACTACCTCACATCTGTCAGAATAATTAATATAAAAAAGCAGGGAAGCGAGTGTTGGTGAGGTTGTAAACTGAAACATTAGTACACTGCCTGTAGAAATGAAAAATGGTGCAACTACTAAGGAAAAGAATATGGAAGTTCTGCAAAAAGTTAAAAATAGAACTACCTAGGATCCATCAATCCCACATCTGCACATTAATCCAAAAGAATTAAAACCAGTATCTCAAAGACATAATAGCATTTCCATGTTCAGAGGTAAGTCTTAAGAAGTGAAGAGATGAAATGAGGTCAAGCAGAGGCCCAGGAAGAGTAAAGTCCCAGGCACAAGAATGTCAACAGTTTGATACTGTCCACTGGTTAGGCAAAGAATGAAATAAACAGAGGCTAGATCATTGATGTGGGTACAGGGGCTTCTGTATCACATTATGGAGCTTCTCTTTTGTAACATAAGGCTGGATATTCACCAAAGCCATTTAAAGATTATTTATTTGAAAGAGAGAGAATGCAAGTGCATGTGAGCTAGTGGGGGAGGGGCAGAAGGTGAGGAGACAGAGAATCTCAAGCGGACTTCCAGCTGAGCACAGAGCTTGGGATTCAATTCCAGGACCCTGAGATCATGACTGAGCCAAAGTCAAGAGTCGGATTCCTAACCTACTGAGGCACCTAGGTGCCCCTTCACCAAAGCCATTTAAAGAGTACACTGACATGGCCAATTTCGGGATCACACTCTCGACCCAATGGACTTTGAGAGGACAAATTTTGGGGGCATGGAGTAGGAGCTAGAGGCAGGTATCCAACAAGGAGTCTGTGGCAATGGTCCAGGAGGGAGAATGTGAGGGCACAAAGTAAGACTACGCAAGGAACGGCGGAGAGAAATGACAAGCTTCATTTTGATGCCCAATTTGTTGTTTTGTTTTTTAAGTTTTTATTTAAATTCCAGTTAGTTGACGTACAGTGTAACATTAATTTCAGTTTTACAATATAGTGATACAACACTTGCATACATCACCTGGTGCTCATCATGACAACTGCACTTAGTAATCCCCATCACCTATTTCACCCATCCCCCCACCCACCTCCCCTCTGGTAACCATCAGCTTATTCTCTATAGTTGAGTGTCTGTTTCTTGGTTTGCCTCTTTCTTTTGTTCCCTTTGCTCATTTGTTTTGTTTCTTAAATTCCACACATGAATGAAATCCTGGTGTTTGTCTTTTTCTGACTTACTTCACTTTGCATAATACTCTCTAGCTTTATTCATGTCATTGCAAATGGCAATAGTTCGTTCTTTTTTATGGCTGAGTAATATTCCACTGATACTCAATTTGAACATTCCCTGAAGCTATAGGAAGAACTAAAGCATGGTACTCCACCAGTGCTTCTTAGACTATGACAAAGCTCCTATTTTGTTGTTTTAAATTTCCAATCTATCATGGACAAAGAAAAATGAATAACTAGGAAACATGAAAAAAATGAATAAGTAGGAAAAGTGAAAAAGGCATACAAAATATGAACCCAAATAAACATAAAATGACTATGTCAAATTACTGTCAAATTTTCTAACTTCTTGGGATGCCTGGGTGGCTCAGTCGGTTAAGCATCTGCCTTTGGCTCAGGTCATGATCCCACGGTCCTGGGACTGAGTCC
>NW_023193360.1:0-281 GCF_002007445.2 Ailuropoda melanoleuca
TTGAGACAGCAGACTGAGACCGTGAGCCGGGGGTGTGTGCTACCAGACTTCTCACGGAGCTCCGGAACTCCAGTGTGCTCACTGGATCCAGACTGAGACCGGGAGCTCCAGGAGCGTGCACAGGGTGGCTAGCGGCTGGTGGGGTTAGAAACACAAAGGACAGAGATGCGCCGGCCCTGGAAGTGAGGGTTGGGACACCGGGTGTGGGGCGCACAGCCTGGGATGATGCAGGGTTGAGCAGCACCAACAGAAACAGAGTTAAAGTGGCCAGAACATCAGTG
>NW_023193360.1:332-923 GCF_002007445.2 Ailuropoda melanoleuca
GAGATTCGGCCACTGCTGCTCTGACTCTCAGAAGAGGCACAGCAAACCGCCAGGGAAAGCCGCCAGAGAACAAAAGCCTGGAAATACCGGCTCACAGGATGCCCATCCCTATCCCCCCTCACAGGGGACACAGAGACTCTACCCAAATAGGGTTGCCTGAGTATCAGCGCGGCAGGCCCCTCCCCCAGAAGGCAGGTTGAAAAATCAAGAAGCCCACAACCCAGGGCGCCTGAGTGGCTCAGTCATTAAGTGCCTGTCTTTGGATTAGGGCGTGATTACAGTGTTCCGGAAAGGAGTCCCTCATCGGGCTTCTCCACTGGGAGCCTGCTTCTTCCTCTCCCACTCCCCTGCTTGGGTTCCCTTTCTTGCTGACTGTCTGTCTCTCTCAATAAATAAATAAAATCTTTAAAGAAGAAGCCCACATCCCTAAGATCTCTATAAAACAAGGGCGCATGGCCTGCATCCCAGTCAATAATTTGGGCTCTGGACAACCCTGCAATCTCTCCTCATCAGAATGACTAGAAGGAGAAGTCCCCCCAGCAAAGAAAAGATAATGAGTCTGTGGCCTCTGCCACAGAAATAATAAATTTG
>NW_023193361.1:0-816 GCF_002007445.2 Ailuropoda melanoleuca
TCCACCTTAGGGAAAAAGAACTGGGGAGGCATGTGGAGTTACGTATGTAGCAGAATAAAGATTAAATCAGAGGAAAATGTTGGATTCTGAATAAATGAGTTAAAAGAAGAAAAATAAATTGTCCAGTCTCCAAAGGAAATGCGTTGGCCAGAATGCTTTAGAGTTCTGTGCGGTCTGTAAACCTATCACAGAGCCACTGNGCCACTGAATTTGGTTGTGTTGAGTATGCATAAACAAGCATATGTTGGTACACATTGCTTCATGTGCCCTGAGTGACACCATTACCAAGTGGAAGGTAACACTAGAGCAAACAAAGCAGATGAGAGAAATGTGTTACCTTCCCACAACCTGAGAGTCCTTCACATACATGCAAACCTCTCATTACTTACTTTCCACTGACACTAGGACGTGAAAGGATGTATCAGCTATTCTCAAGTCTTAAAGTTAGTCCTAACTATAGTTTAGATCATAATGGCAAGATGTGGTCACTTGCAGTAGCTCACCCCAGGCTAATTTTGCCAGGTTGTTGGGTTGTGTTATTTTGTTTAATTTATCATAATTGAGAGAAGGTGATCATGATTAGATTTGTGCATTCCAAAATAAAGACATAATATCTTTAAAAAGACTCAGATTATTTCATTTTCTTCATAGCTTCAATGCAATGATAAAAATATACTAATGGGAATATTGACTAAAATGGAGATTTTAAAAATCAAATAACTTTTAATTAGTCTACAAGATATTTGTATATTTTATTACAATGGTGTTTCTTAGGAGCTTATTTCTATCGACATCAGTCTATATGCCATAGATATT
>NW_023193362.1:0-170 GCF_002007445.2 Ailuropoda melanoleuca
CCCCATCAAAAAGGAGAATTACAGACCGATTTCCCTAATGAATATGGATGCCAAAATCCTCAACAAGATCCGGGTAATAGAATCCAACAGTACATTAAAAGGATTATTCATCATGACCAAGTGGGATTCATACCTGGGATGCAAGCATGGTTCAACATTTGCAAATTGAT
>NW_023193362.1:267-524 GCF_002007445.2 Ailuropoda melanoleuca
CAGTACATTAAAAGGATTATTCATCATGACCAAGTGGGATTCATACCTGGGATGCAAGCATGGTTCAACATTTGCAAATTGATCAGCGTGATACATCATGTCAACAAGAGAAGACTCAGGAACCATATGATCCTCTCAATTGATGCAGAAAAAGCAACTGACAAAATACAGCATCCATTCCTGATTAAAACCCTTCAGAGTGTAGGAATAGAGGGTACATTTCTCAATCTCATAAAAGCCATCTATGAAAAGCCTAC
>NW_023193362.1:780-922 GCF_002007445.2 Ailuropoda melanoleuca
AAGTTATAAAGCAATTCAGTAATGTAGCGGGATATAAAATCAATGCTCAGAAATCAGTTGCATTTCTATATACGAATAATGAGTCTGAAGAAAGAGAAATTAGGGAATCCATCCCATTTACAATAGCACCAAAAACCATACA
>NW_023193363.1:0-397 GCF_002007445.2 Ailuropoda melanoleuca
TCAAAGAACTAGCCAGGTATAAAACGAGGAAGAATGGAGCACAGAAAGCAGAAATTATCAGCACTTCATATTATTAAAATGAGACAGAGAAGCAGAAATTGAGTCTACACTGGAAGAGAAGATCTGAAGCTTCCAATGGTGTGCTAAGGAGCTTTTACTCTCTCACCTAATGGCAGAAAGCCATTGAAGTACTGAGAAGGAGCCCAGCCTGTTGGCACTTCTGGTAGCCTATTCTGGCAGTTGTGTGGATGATGGAGTATAAAGGAGAATTTTGTGAAGAATTTTATTTATTTATTTATTTATTTTTTAAAGATTTTATTTATTTATTCGACAGAGATAGAGACAGCCACCAAGAGAGGGAACACAAGCAGGGGGAGTGGGAGAGGAAGAAGCAGGC
>NW_023193363.1:455-651 GCF_002007445.2 Ailuropoda melanoleuca
TCACGCCCTGAGCCGAAGGCAGATGCTCAACCGCTGTGCCACCCAGGCGCCCCTGTGAAGAATTTTAAAGGATACTCACTGTGAAGTAATCAAAATGTACCATTTATTGAATAGCCACAAGATGTGAGATACTATACTACTGCCACATAATAATCTTCTAACCCTGACAATTCTAAGATAGTTTTTAATAGTAAGT
>NW_023193364.1:0-1001 GCF_002007445.2 Ailuropoda melanoleuca
GTATCTTAACTAAGGTGGTGGGTACAGAAGCCCACAGGTGAGAAAACTGCACAGAAAGAAACACGTACCCAAACAAGAGGACAGGTAAACCGAGGCAAATCTGAATGAAAGCAGTCACTGCATTAATGTCAGGATCCTAGCTGGGATACTGTATTACAGATTTGCAAAATGTTCCCACTGGGGAAAACTGGATAAAGGAACACATTTTCTCTATGTTATTTCTTACCACTCCATGTAACTCTACAATTATCTCAAAATACAGTGTAATGTTGAAAAATGTAAGCAAATAGTTTTCAAATGTGTTCCTTGGAATATTTCTATAAGCCCTCTGGGAACATGAGGACCAGTGGGGTAAGAATGAATGTGGGGATCTCTCTTCCCCACTCCAACCTGCATTCGTGCTTCAATGAGAACAGCTCTTCCTTTTATTTACTTAAATGCTGGGCCATCTAAACAAGCTATCATGTGAACCAAAGACTCCGTCTCTGGGAGGTNTGTCTCTGGGGGGTAGTGTACCATGGATATTAAGAATATGGGCTTTGGAGCCAGAATGCCCAGGCTTCAGCTCTAATTCGGTCACTTCCCATGTTCCTCGACTTCGCTCATCCTGAATTTCCTCATCTGTAAAATGGGAATAATAATACTATCAGTCTCATAAAACTGCTGTGGAATTGAACTAACATATCTGAAGTATTTCATTTAGTGTGTATTGGGACAAAGTAAGCCCTCAATAAATATCAACTACTATAATGATCATAGGAAAACCTCTAGCTTAAATGGTATGTCCAAAAGCACACATCTTTAAAANGCATCTTTAAAAAAATTATTTATGATCTATTCCAAAGGGCTTTACAAAGCATAAAGTGTCCGCCTTACATTATTTTTAAAAAATCTTCACATAACCTTGTGAGCCCAGTCTTATTACCTTTGTCCCACTTTGTGGATTAGGAACTTAAGACACAGTTTAAATGTAGTGAACAGACTTTCTGTCCCAAAACCCA
>NW_023193365.1:0-620 GCF_002007445.2 Ailuropoda melanoleuca
GGTAGAGCTGATCTGTTCTCTGGGTCAAGATGGAAAACTGTACATTATGTGAAGAATTCAAGATTTCTTCCCTATTATGTAAATTATTCTCTATGTTTGGGCAAGCAAATGATATTTTTTTAAAAAAAGATTTATTTATTTTTCTGACAGAAAGAGAGACAGCCAGCAAAAGAGAGAAAACAAGCAGGGGGAGTGGGAGAGGAAGAAGCAGGCTCCCAGCATATGAGCCTGACGTGGGGCTCGATTCCAGAATGCCGGGATCACGCCTTGTGCCTAATGCAGACGATTAACGACTGAGCCACCCAGGTGCCCCCAGCAAATGATACTTCAAGTACAAATAATATTTTAGCTAAAGTAAAATATAACTTAAATGACTGATTCTACTTGAAAGCATGAATCTTCTCAACTACAGTAGCCATTGAAGCAGTTCTTTGTTTTCTTCCCCAGTTCAAGGAAGATCACNAGTTCAAGGAAGATCACGGTCCTGGGTCCTGTGACTCCCTGGTTTAAAGGATAAAATGGTCTAGACTCTATGCTTTAGGGAGACTATGCCTGGATTTGTCTCCATTCTGCATTTCATGCTCTCTACATGAGTGACCAATGACTTCAGCTTTGTGTCT
>NW_023193366.1:0-769 GCF_002007445.2 Ailuropoda melanoleuca
GTTCCCTCTCTCACTGGTTGTCTCTATCTCTGTCGAATAAATAAATAAAATCTTTAAAAAAAAAAAAGAAACCCTTTGTTTGATGTCTAACTTTAACAATACCCTAATTATTAGGAATCACGGGCAAATGGGAGAAGACTTGTCTGGGAATATGGGCATCCCAAACTGCATCATCCAATCCAGTCCTAAGGAAAGTGGAGCCATCCATTATCTCCACAAGTCCATAGTTAACCCCACGGAGTGGGGTACACTCTGGCTTTTAAGGAGCAATTTTGTCATCCCTGCCATTGACCAGTTGATCAAGGTGATAGCTGAGTTATACAATCATTGGGGAATCCATCCCATTTTTCAGCTGTTCAAATAATCGTATACCCATGGGGTCCTATTATTGCTGAAGAATAACAAGCAAGAAGTCTGTCTATGTGTGAGCTATTGTGGCAATTTCTCTGAAGTTTACCTCAAGTTGTCGAGTTTAGGCAAACAACAAACCTTTAAAGACAATCAGAACTAGAATTTAACATCCTCAAAGATGTGTTATTGAAACATAATTTTTCTCTCCAAAATCACTCTTATTTTCAGAGACAGCCAAATCAAGACTAATTCATTTGAAAAGCAAGCTTAATTTNGAAAAGCAAGCTTAATTTGAACAAACTTGGCCTAATTATTTCCATAAGCTTGGCAAGAATAGTGATTGATCATACAGATCTTTTAAAATCTGCTGTTGGAACTTTTTATAAGGAATCTAGATTGAACTTTTAGTAGCCTCTCC
>NW_023193367.1:0-365 GCF_002007445.2 Ailuropoda melanoleuca
TGTACTGTATGGTGATTAACATAATATAATAAAATAAAATTAATTATTAAAAAAAAAATAAAAAAAATAAATTAAAAAAAACATAATATAATAAAAAAATCATTAAAAAAAAAGAAGTTGCGGTCCATATATACAATGGAATATTACTCAGCTATCCGAAAGAACGAATTCTCAACATTTGCTGCAACATGGACGGCACTGGAGGAGATAATGCTAAGTGAAATAAGTCAAGCAGAGAAAGACAATTATCATATGATTTCTCTCATCTATGGAACATAAGAACTAGGAGGATCGGTAGGGGAAGAAAGGGATAAAGAAAAGGGGGGTAATCAGAAGGGGGAATGAAACATGAGAGACTATGGACT
>NW_023193367.1:418-697 GCF_002007445.2 Ailuropoda melanoleuca
GGGATAGACTGGTGATGGTTAGTAAGGAGGGCATGTATTGCATGGTGCACTGGGTGTTATACACAACTAATGAAGCATCCAACTTTGCATCAGAATCCAGGGATGTACTGTATGGTGACTAACATAATATAATTTAAAAAATCATTAAAAAATAAATAAATAATAAGAAAAAAATAAAAATAAAGAGTAGCTGGTAACTGAAGGCAAAAAAAATGCTAAGTGAAATAAGTCAAGCAGAGAAAGACAATTATCATATGATTTCTCTCATCTATGGAACAT
>NW_023193368.1:0-524 GCF_002007445.2 Ailuropoda melanoleuca
TCTGTCCATCTGGATGTGCGAGGGCAAGAAAAGTGATGATAGAAATATGGCATTGGGTCCTCAGGAAACCCCGTGAGGGGGGTGGCGTTCTCACCCTTTTCAGATGAGGGAGCAGGCTCACGAGGCCAAGCCTGTGGTCCCTAGGCCACACACAGAGTGAGTGTGGGAGCTGGCATTGATCCAGAATCGGAACACACTGGGAAGATAGAATAGCATTGGTACCAGATAACTCAGGTCAGATGTCCTGTGGCCAAAACCAGTAGTGCTCAAACCATTTGAGTGAGGAGAGTGTAGCCTCACTGACCCCATCCTGAACCCTGGCANCAACCCTGGCAGGAGGCACCCTCCACATTTGTCACCCAGGAGATAAACACCCAGGAAACCCAGGAGAGCCAGCAGCAGAAAGTAAGTGTGCCCGTGGGGCAGGGGCTCTAGGGTGAGAGCAGGGGCTCCCCCTCCCAGCAGGAGGCCTCCAAATCAAGAGAGGAGGGGCCTTCTTACTCCAGCCCTGACTCCTCTTGTCA
>NW_023193369.1:0-677 GCF_002007445.2 Ailuropoda melanoleuca
GAACATCAAACACACCACCACCAGAAGTTAGGAAGGAGGCATTCTTCTCTATAGGTTTCAGAGGGAGTAGGACCCTGCCAACATCTTCAATTTGGATTTCTAGTTCCCAGAAGTGTAAGAGAATAAGTTTCTGTTGTTTTAAGCCACTTACGAAAGTCTGCAGTACTTTGTTAGGGCAGCCCTAGAAAACGAATACAACAGTATAATAAAAATAAAGAGGGGCGCCTGGGTGGGTGGCTCAGTCAGTTAAGCGTCTGCCTTTAGCTCAGGGGATGATCCCAGGGTCCTGGGGGTCAAGCCCGGCACTGGGCTCCCTGCTCAAAGGGGAGTCTACTTCTCCTTCTCCCTCTCCCCCCTGCTTCTGCGCGTGCCCTCTTTTTCTCTCTCTCAAATAAATAAAATCTTTAAAAAAGAAAGAAAAAATTTAAATGCATGTTTATGTTTGTGACCTTCCCAAAATGTTATTTTTAATTACTGATTGACTGGAGTCACAGTTTTTGTTTGCTGGTAGAGGGACACTAATTTGAAAAACCAGGATCACAGTTAAATTCCAACTGGGTTTAAGGATACGTTCAGTATCTTAACTGTGATAATATGGGTACATAAATGTGTTGAAACATATCAAAATCTACACTTTATATATGGGCATTTTAAGTCAATTACACTTCAATAAAACT
>NW_023193370.1:0-2588 GCF_002007445.2 Ailuropoda melanoleuca
TTGGCGTTTTCTCCTGGAGGCTGTTCTCAGACTCGGGAGTCAGATCGGGGCTGGGGGCTCCGTGGCCTCGGTGGCCCTTGGCCAGCTGCGGGGAGACACAGAGCACACAGGCGGGTTTAATGGACATTTAGGGAGCCCTGCGGGAGGCCATAGCTGAGCACGCTCCGTCCTAATTAAAGGACAGCAGCCAGTTGTTCCCCATCAGAGCTCACAAAGGATGATTGCTTTGCTCCCCGAGAGCGAATGGGAGACGTCAGAGGCCGAAATCTGGAGCCTGCCACCTGGCATTCTTCGGAAGTAACCCTTTAGGGTCAGCTGTTGTGAGGGACATGGTTATTGTGGGGCTGCCATCGGCCTCCGGAGGGGTCGCTCTGGCCACGAGGGCCAGGAGGACAGTGTCTGGACCACCTCTGCCCTGGCCCAGCAGGACTCGGGGCTCAGCATGGGGGTGGGGGGTCTACAGATGCAAGTGGCTGCAGGCCTGGGTGTCAGGGTGCACGTGCAGGGGCAGGGGGGTAGGGGGCTCTGCCACAGGACCAGCCCCGTCTCCAGCCGGTGGAGGCCACATGGAAATAGGGGCCCAGCACTGCCCAACCTTCCAGCAGCCAGGGCAACCTCGGGAAAATAGGGGTCACTGTCCGCTCTGGGACCGTGAGATTGTCAGGACAGCTCTTATCACATCCCAGTAACTCTGTGTCCTGCCCCCACCCAGGGCGCCCTCTTCGGCCCCCCAGCTGCGATGGAGTGGTCACCCCCCTGAACTCTGCGGCCTGAACGGCTCTAGCTCAGTGGACAGTCCGTCACTCCCGAACATGACTGACCGGCTGAAGCAGGTCTGATTCCGGGAGGAGACACCCTCATCTCATTCGTCCCTGTAACCCCCACACCACCCAGCCCACCCGTGATGATCATAACGTTCTAGAAGGATTGTTTCTCTCCAGGGGTCAGAGGTCAGCCTGGCCCAAAAGCAGCCAGCAGACGTGCCCGCTCTGTCCCCCTCGGTGTTTCCTGAGAAATGTGAATCCAGCATCAACATGGGAAAACTGGAGATTTCCCCTGAGGCTCCGATAACTTGATTCCCCTGAGGTCTCGGGAGGTGGGGCTGCCCTGGGCCCACACACCCTTGTGTAGCGATCAGTGGGCGAGTCCCGCTGCCCTGTAGACGGGCCCATACCCCGCAGTGTGGACAGTCTCCACCGCTCCCCATCGTCTCCCAACACGAGGCCCGGGACCTGCTCCCCAGACTCCCGTGCTGTGTCATCCACGCACCCCTGGCCGGCGTGTGACCTGAGCCGGTCCCTTGGCCTCCCTGGGTGCTGCCCCTTCGTGACCACAACGGTAATAGGACCCACCGCTCCGGCTGGAGATGGGCCGGGTCCATATCCAAACTAGCTGGGACCGTGCCTGGCAGGTGGGAATCCCTCAGAAGGTGCTGGCTGCTGGGGTGGGGTCCTCACTCCTTTTGCCACTCACCAGGCCCATCTGGGCCTTGGGGTCCGAGACCCTGCTAGAGATGGAGGAATAAATTCGGCCCTTTCTCTCCAGCTCTCACCTCCTCTACCTTCTGCCCCAGCCCGCCATGCACCGGGTCCCAAGCAGAGGTGAGCTGTNACCGTGCACGGGGTCCCAAGCAGAGGTGAGCTGTGCAGAGCCTGGAGTCCTGCCCCGGGGGGCCTGGGTTCTCCACAGTCCTTGTCACCCCCAGTCCCTAGACACCCCGTGGGCGGACACATTTGAATTTTCTCCCGTGTTTTGTGCACGTGTGAACCCCCAGCATTCCCACAGCGACTGCAGGACTGCGCGGGAGGTGGGATCGAACTTGCAAGTGTTCTCTCTTCCCCCCACCCCCACTCCATCAGGGAGACCCTTCCGAACTCACCAGATGTGATGTATCTGTGGGATTAATACACACGCCACGTCACATACTTCGAAAGCAATCGACAACCGTACCCCGAGGATTATTGGCCGTGTGTTTCACGCTGTTTGGCCCCAACCTCCTCCTAACTGCGTGCCCCGCTCACCCCACACGCAGAGCAGATGCCAGTTTTGTGCCTCGCTGCCCCTCGTCACCGTGGGGGTGCTGCATAGTGAACAGCCGATGTGCACGCGCGCATGCGCGGAATCTGCAAGCCCTGGAGCTTTCGCACCGACAGGCAGGTACGGGGCCGAGTTGCCATGGAGAGCTGGTGGCCCGGCGCCAGGGCTCACCGTCGGGACGCTGGCCTCCGATCAGCAGGGTCACACGGGGCCGTGCGAGGAGGCAGGGGCACGGCCTGGCGTTCCAATGACACGTGACTTGCAGTGTCTGAGTGCCCGAGTGTGCGCGGCTGTGGGGCGTGTGCGCGTGTGTACAGGTGTTCGANGCGAGTCGTGTCAGTCTGCACACGCTGAGGTCCGGGCCCCGCGGGTCTGGCATGGAAACTGGCCCCAAGGATCTGATGGACACTTCTCCTAGTCTCGCAGAGTTCCTCAGCAACGAGGGGCCACTGAGGGACACTCGTCTTTCCCCGTCAGGCAGCTCCGGCCCCCCCAGCTCCACGAACACCCACCTCACCCCTACTCTCCCTCTCCCACTTGCCATCCCTCCC
>NW_023193371.1:0-1224 GCF_002007445.2 Ailuropoda melanoleuca
TTACACCTTTATGTTTCCCTGGCCCAATTATACTTAAAGACCTAATTTCCTACTATTCTCAGTGTCTTTTACTCTGCTTTAGTCAACTTGTCTTCCTATTGTTGACAGATACACCATGCATGCTTTCACCCCAGTGCCTTTGCACTGCTCTTCCTTCTGACAGAATGTTTTCCCCCAGATACCCATAGGGTCAACTCTCTTCAGGTCTGTGCTCAAATGTCCACCTAGGAGCCAAGACTTTCCTGAGCACAATTTATAAAATAGTGAACCCTTACTTTCACTGCCAGGTCCTCCTAATATCTCTTATGTTGCTTTATCCTTTTCTATTGCCTTGGTGACTACTCTGTATTCATTGGCATATTTATTTATATTCTCTTCCCATGTTCTACTTATCTATTGCATAGCATATTACTCCAAAACAATGGCTAAGAAAAAACAATAAGAATCACCTGTTTTGCTCCTGAATCTGAAGATTAAGTGGGGTTAGCTACTGAGTTCTCTTGCAGAATCTCCCGGCTGTGACACAGTTACACAGTGACTAGGGCTCAAAATCATGCTTGCCACCTTGTATTTCCCACACCCGAAGACTGGAACACCTTGGGGCTGGAAGAACCAGGACTCCTCAGCCATTCTGCTATATCCATGAGTTAGGAGAGCCAAGAGTTTTACATGGACACTCAGGATCCCAAAGCAAGTGGGGAGAGAAATTAGTTTGACTTTTACGATTTTGTCTTAAACCTCATGCAGCACATAACTCCTGCAGAATTTTATTCACTGGGTCACAAAAGCCCTGCCCAGTTTCCAACGGAAGGAAAAGAAACTCCAGCTCCTGGTGTAGGTGTGGCAAGGGTCTACAAGAGCAACAGGGACTGGAAATACTGCTGTGGTCAATTTTGGAAAAGATAACCTGTCATAACCCTTTAGAAAGTAATGTCTACATGTAAGAAATCAATGAATGAAAAGAAAACCTAAGTAATGTGGGTAAAAACCAATTGTACATGACCAACGTATCCAGTATTTTAATAATNATATCCAGTATTTTAATAACAGTATTGAGGAGGTTATGTAAATGCCCACGGTTGTGTGCTTAAAAGGTGCTGGAAATCTTTTTTTTTTTTTTAATTCTTTTAGCTAGAATTCCTCATTAGAAAGTTTTTTTTCCTTTACTAATGCAACATAGATTGATCAAATTCAGGATGAGCCAGTCATTTCTAATTTGAAGTG
>NW_023193372.1:0-637 GCF_002007445.2 Ailuropoda melanoleuca
TCTGCGTATATTGCCTTGAGTGACTGTCAAATTCTTGAACGTGAGAAAGTCGATGGTAGATCTAGGGCTGCCGTAGTGGGTGACATTGCTCCCTGTGGCCTGTAAACCACCTACGGGCTCTGAGGGCTTAGAACATGTGAGAGGTTACGGTACCGCCCCGACATAGCTAAACCTACGCTGTATTGTAACAAAAGACAAAGGCTGGGATTAATTATTGTATTATCTTTGATCTTTGGAAGGCTTCTTTGACTTAAAACAGTCCTCTCAATGCTGGATATTAGCTTTATGTCTTTTATTTTCAAATTCCAAATGATGTTTTTAGAGTAAATATTTATTTCCATGGAACAGACTTTGCTCATGTACCAAGTANTTAGAGTAAATATTTATTTCCATGGAACAGACTTTGCTCATGTACCAAGTAAGGATTACATTTTAGGAATTTGCTTTTGAAGTCACAATTCCTTAAAGGGGTTAAGAGCTTTAGAATAGACTTTTTGATAGGCAATTTTTGTTCTTGGAGAAAATAAGGCCTGCCTTGTTCAGGCTATATTTGAAAATTAAATTTTTTTTTCCTTAAAGATTTTATTTATTTATGTGACAGAGAGACAGCCAGCGAGAGAGGGAACACAAGCAGGGG
>NW_023193373.1:0-594 GCF_002007445.2 Ailuropoda melanoleuca
TTCCTATGTTGCTCATTAATATTCTGTATAATTTCACACAAAATTTATTTTCTTTTGAGGTATAATATATAAGTACATTAATCTTAAGTGTATAGCTTAATTATTCTTGACATATGTATAGATCTATATAATTATAACCCAGACTAAAACTTAAAACATGTCTAGCACCCCGTAAGTTTCCTGTGTGCCCTCCTCCTAGAGCTAACNTCCTCCTAGAGCTAACCGCTATGCTGAACTTTTTTCATCCTAGATGAGTCTTGTCTGCTCTTGAACTTGTAAATCATAATGTATTTATCCATTCTCCTATCGATAGACATCTCACTTGTTTTCTGTTGTTTTGCTGTTATGATTATAGACCTGTTACGGGCGTTCCTGTACATAACACTATGTGGCAGGAGGCATTTTCCCTCTTAGGTACACACTCAGGAGCAGAATGTGGAGCCACAGGCAGGCGTATGCTCAGCATTAGTAAAAACTGCCAAGACATTTGCCAATGTGGCTAAAGCATTTTACAACCCCAAAAGAGCTTAGGCACAAATAAATCAAATATCCAAACAAGCACATTCTCCATACCTTTTCTTTTAATTTAGCATT
>NW_023193374.1:0-146 GCF_002007445.2 Ailuropoda melanoleuca
CCCCACACAGTCCAGGGAAATATCAACGATCATCATCTCTCGTGAGTAAGGGGGCATGAATGAAAAGGTTCTGAATTTTCGAGGACTCGGCGCCCTTCTCATTGGTAATAAAGCAGAGCGTCCAGGAAAACACCTCCAGCGAACAG
>NW_023193374.1:468-577 GCF_002007445.2 Ailuropoda melanoleuca
AGCACTATCATCACCCTTCGTGAATACGGAAACATGAAGGAAAGTGGTCGAGGAAGCCTGACGAGAGTGCCCAATAGGGGTCTCTGAGACCCCACACAGTCCAGGGAAA
>NW_023193375.1:0-634 GCF_002007445.2 Ailuropoda melanoleuca
TGAGTTTGTGTTAGAGAATAACAAGGAAAAAGTATGAGATAATGCCTTAAGAAGGAAGAAACAGTTCATACGGGCTTTGAGAGAAGGATAGTTCTGTGAGCAGAAGGTGGGCTGGGGAAGGAGGGACAGACTGGGAAGAGCAGAGCAGTTCAGGAAGTTGTACTAGAAGGAAATCTCAGAGATGTATTAGAAATGGCCAAAAGTTAAAAGCGCTACTTCTAAACTTTGTGGAAGGGAACAGAAAACAGAGGTTTCAGCCAGAATGTGAAAGAGTCTAAGAGTCAAGGCTTTATCCTACAGGAAGTGCTCTGGTGGTAATCTTTAATCATTTGAGTCAAATTTACAGTTGCTATCTCCAGAAACACACACACACACACACACACAATCTGTATCCAATTTCAAGAACTTGCAAATCACCAGAAGCCCATGCTTGGATCTGAAGGTCCTTGTAGTAGGTCATAACATGTTACTTCTAAAAAAGCACATGCAATCANCAATCAGGTCCATTCCCTGCTTAGACATTTTCATTATCTTTCTGCTCTCTTTAGGACAAAGCCCAAACCCCTTAACGTGGCTTTCACTGCCCTTCACCTCTCCAGTTTCTCATCTGGTCATTCTCCGGTTCCCTGTCTCT
>NW_023193376.1:0-1121 GCF_002007445.2 Ailuropoda melanoleuca
TGGCAGCCCCAGCAGGAACCAGCAGGAGCCACAGTGGCTCCAGACAAAGTAAGACGGCCACAGCGACACCACAAAAGCTCTTAAAATGAAGTTGTCGTCAGAACCACACATCAGAGCCACAGCCCGTGGACGTCACACGTCAGAGCCAGAGCCCGCGGATGTCACAGGGTGGCTCCCTGCTAAATAAAAGAATGAAACAGGGCCCAATATCTCCTAATATAAAAGATGACATATCCAGCACACAATCAGAAATTACTTGTCATGCCAAGAAACAACAAAACCACGATTTTAAAGCACTGGTGAGAGGAAATGTTATAGTACTAAATACACCGGAAATGAGGATGATGTCCAACCAGTTAGCTAAGTCCCTCCTGCAAGAAACTGGGGAAATAAACCCAGAGCAGAGAGAAGGAAGAAAATTATAAAAATCAGAGTAGAAATCAATGAAAGTGAAAATAAGAAAGTGGTAGAAAAAAATCAATGAAACAAAAATCTGGTTCTTTGCATAAAAGTCAGTAAAATTTATATACCTCTGGAAAAACTGACAAAATTTAAAAAGTAAGATCCACAGTTTTCCGTATCGGGAGTTGAATAGGGAATATCTCCACAGATCATGTATCCATTAAAAGGATGAGAGAAGATTATAGACAATTCCTAATACAACAAAGAAATGGACCAATTTCTAGAAAACTTAACCAAGATTAAAGACATAGTCTAACCAGACCCATAACCATGAAAGAAATTGAATTCATAATTAAAATTTCCCTTAAAAGAAATCCACAGGCCCAGATAGTTGTATGGGAGAATTCTACCAAACATTAAAAAAAAAAAAACAAAACGTAACCCCTTTCACAAAAAGTCCAGATGGCCAACAGACACATGAAAAGACGCTCAACCTCACTGATCATCAGGGAAATGCAAATAAAACCACAATGAGATACCACCTTACACCTGTCAGAATGGCTGAACTCAACAACCCAGGAGACAGCAGGTGTTGGCGAGGATGCGGAGAAAGGGGACCCTCGTGCACTGTGGTGGGAATGTGAGCTTGTGCAGCCACTCTGGCCACAGTATGGAGGTTTCTCAGAGCTACCCTATGATCCAGCAACTGCACTACTGGG
>NW_023193377.1:0-871 GCF_002007445.2 Ailuropoda melanoleuca
CTGCTTGTGTCGCTACTTTTCCCAGCTGTATGCTATGCTATATGCAGGTCTCCTCTAGCCTGCAGCTCCAGACACCGCATGTGCCCTGATCACTTGTGTCTGTATCTCCAGCCTAATGTCCGGGGGCATCTCCAGTGCACCCCCAAATATGACGAAACTGAACTCATTAGATTTTCTCCAAACCTGCTCCTCTTCCCAGGTTCTCCACGTCAGTAAATGACNCACCCCCCCATATTAAGTGGCCCATAAACTTGCATATCTTTTTTTTTTTAAAGATTTTATTTATTTATTCGACAGAGATAGAGACAGCCAGTGAGAGAGGGAACACAAGCAGGGGGAGTGGGAGAGGAAGAAGCAGGCCCATAGCGGAGGAGCCTGACGTGGGGCTCGATCCCATAACGCCGAGATCACGCCCTGAGCCGAAGGCAGACGCTTAACCGCTGTGCCACCCAGGCGCCCCTAAACTTGCATATCTTTTAATATTCCTTCGTGTTCCTGCCCACACCTGTGCAATCATTGATTGCACATCCCTCTGTCTTGAATCTATGTCCTCTTCATCCCGAGGACAGTTGCCCACCCTGGGCCAGTCCCCTCTTGCTCGCATGGTGATGGTGTCCTCCTCACTGGTCTTGCTCTCTCTAATCTTGCTCCTCATTAATCTTTCCTCCATTCTGCCACCACTATGATTTTACAGTTTTTGAAAATTGTAATAAGTTTGTATAAGCAGGCACTCACACATTTTTGTTATAAACATCTTTTTTTTAAAAAAAAGATTTTATTTATTTATTTGAGAGAAAGAACACATGAGTGGGTGAAGGGGCAGAGGAAGAGAAGAATATCCAAGTAGACTCCTCCTGAGTGGGGAGTCCCA
>NW_023193378.1:0-226 GCF_002007445.2 Ailuropoda melanoleuca
CCTTAGAACCAAGAAACAAAGTGTGAGGGGAAAGCCCTTGAATTCACGACGGCCTATGGAAGGTGGAACAGTAATCAAGGTGCTTTGGTACCGTGAGTGAAACACGACGCACAGAGCACTTAGAAAGACAGTTCGGCCAAAACCCGCTTGCAACGAAATGTTTGCTCCCTGGGGAAATCCTGTCAAACTGCTGGCGGCAATGGAACGAAAAGGCCCAAAACACGTC
>NW_023193378.1:351-642 GCF_002007445.2 Ailuropoda melanoleuca
ATAGTGGTCTCTGAGACACCACACAGTCCAGGGAAATATCAACGATCATCATCTCTCGTGAGTAAGGGAGCATGAATGAAAGGGTTCAGGAATTTCGAGCACTCAGTGTCCTTCTCATTGCTAATAATCCAGAGCGTCCTGGAAAACACCCCCTGTGAACAGCAGCCTTTTCACTGGGGACCCCGATTCCACATTGGTTGTAGGGTCCTGGGGAGGATCTAACCCTTAGAACCAAGAAACAAAGTGTGAGGGGAAAGCCCTTGAAGTCACGACGGCCTTATGGAAGGTGGA
>NW_023193379.1:0-986 GCF_002007445.2 Ailuropoda melanoleuca
GAGGGGAGGAATTGTGACTATCTTCTTCTCACCTGTATTTTCAGAGCCTAAATAATACATGGCATAAATAGCATATATTTGCTGAATACACACATAAATAAATGAATTTTATTTCAAATCTCTATTTACTTAAATTGATAATGAATAATTTTTCCTGATTCTCCTAACAATCTAGCCATCTCTGTCTTCCTAGATTAGAAACATCAACGTTGGTCCTTTTGAGTCTTCAAAGAACATTTTAAGGCATTTATTTTGCTACTCTATCTGATTTGAGAACACCATTAATTTCATTTCATGGATGACAAGCCTGAGGCAAAACTTCCTATATCTGGCCCTAATAAATAAATGTAGTTCCTGAAAAAGAGTGAAGGTGAGCACTCAGAAAATCCTGACTTTCAACTCCATTTGTAATTCCTGAAATGGAAGAGATCTTGAAATGTTCTTACGGAAACAAGGACTTCATAGGTGTGCGTTGTAGATGTGCTCTCATAGACACAGAAGCAAAATTAAAATCTGACAATAAAAGTGTACTAAGGGGGGTGCCTGGGTGGCACAGCGGTTTAAGCGTCTGCCTTCGGCTCAGGGCGTGGTCCCAGCGTTATGGGATCGAGCCCCACATCAGGCTCTTCCTCTATGAGCCTGCTTCTTCCTCTCCCACTCCCCCTGCTTGTGTTCCCTCTCTCGCTGGCTGTCTCTATCTCTGTCAAATAAATAAATAAAATCTTAAAAAAAAAAAGTGTACTTAAGGAATCATTCAAAGTAAGAAATCACGCTGCACATGAAGAAACTTACACTGAAGTGACCCACATGGAGTTTATGAAAGACTGTCCTGTTGGAACTCCAATGCATGTTATGTTGGGGGCACAGTGCTGAATAATAAAATTAGCATCCTTATATGAAAAATTCTATCCAGATAAAAATTCAAAATGTACATGAAGACTTAATTTGAAGTCCCCATTAGTATATCTCTCTACAAGTTAATTGGC
>NW_023193380.1:0-883 GCF_002007445.2 Ailuropoda melanoleuca
GAGGTCTTAGAAGAATAATATGGGATGGACTCAATTTTCTCAACAGATGTGACACATTTGGAAAAAAAAAATCTTCATCCATTAGGTTTATAACCTTACACTTAAGTTGTAAAAGAAACTGGGATCATGGTCCTCAAGTAATTTCTACTAAAATACATAGGAGGGTAGAACAAGTGACCCTCCCACCCCAAAAGAAGGGAGCAGACTGTCCAGCAGAGAGGACTGTGTGCCCTCAGAGATAAGAGAATCAAGAGCATCACTATGACAGAGAGCATTAGGGTATATTATTGGTAATAATAATCATACAAAGGTCTAATATTAAAATTGAATTGGAAATGTATTCAAAGGCTTATATTGTCACCCTTTCCCTGGTGTTTCACACAGCCTGACATTTGCATAATGGCTTTCTTTTGTACTTTTTCTTCCAAATAATTGAGTTAGAATGCTTCTGTTAAACAGACCTGCTTCCAGAAGTGTCTGTAAGGCAGGAAAGGAGGAATATGTCTGTTTCCCACTCTCTGATATTCGAAACACCGAATTAAGAATTTTTGAGTTTTGACCTTGGGCCATAGAGGAAAATGCTCATAATTTCTGGAAATATTCATGTTTAAGTCCCCTCTCAAAGACCACGGATCNTGGAAATATTCATGTTTAAGTCCCCTCTCAAAGACCAAGGATCAGGGAGCAAGCCACTTCTATCCATTCTCCCACCCTTCCTGCCCTAAGGATGTAGATGGCTACAGTGTTTGTTGGGAGGAGGACTTGAACTGACAGAAGGGATACGGAAGTTTATAAACTCAGAAATTATTTTTAAAAACCTTTATAGGAAAGCCCCTTTCTTTGCAAGAAATTAAGTCTCATCATTAACCATTCTTCATGCTAC
>NW_023193381.1:0-5342 GCF_002007445.2 Ailuropoda melanoleuca
ATAGAGTGAAAAAAGGACCTAAATGAAGCATATATCTATAAAAAATGTAGATGTGAAAAAATACAAGTTAGCGATTGTGAAATATAAGTTGATATAACAAATATCTTAGTTGAAATGAGAAAAAGGTAAAAAGAAGAAAGAGCAAAAGCATAAGAAAAAGAAAAAAGTAAGAATTTTATCTGAAAAATCAATATACTACTTTACCCTGGAGTTGGAATTTTAGAGCCTTATGGGATCCATAGGGTTGTCATCCACCTGTTCTTCTAGACTGTTTTCTGGGAGAGAGGCCTGTTGTGCTGTTTTTCAGGTAACCCTGCCTGGGTGGAGTTGCACCGCCCCTGTAGGGGATGAGGTCAGTGGGAACTGGTCCTCTGTGTGGCTTTTGTTGCCTCGGGGCTTTCTGCGCCTCTTCAGAGGATCAGAGCAAAAATGGCTGTGCCCAAACCTTTGGCCCAGAGCAGAAAGATTGCAGTCTGGCCTCTTTAATAAACCCTCTGGGATAAACAGTCTCAACTTTCGTATGCGCCACTGAAAACCACAGCCTCCCATGGTGCGCACCCACCTCACCTTTCTCAGAAGTAGTCACAGGAGCCCAGGAGTGCCTCTACCCTTTGTGACTCTAAAACTGCGAGTGGCTACAGGCTCATGACGCACACCTGAAGCTCCTGGATCATGTCTGGATGCCGCTATAATGTCCTTTCTGGGCCTCTACTGCCCTGTGAACTTTTGCCTTGTCCCAGGTGCAGGTTTTAATCTTTTTCAGGCTGCTCAGGAAAAGAACATTACCGACTGCCCAGCTCATGGTTTATGGTGATCCAAGCTGAGAGTCCCCTTCTGGGCTTGCTGACCATAACCTGCTTCCTGGCTCCATCGCTTGGGCACTCTACTGGTTCAGGCACCCCCATTCGCTCTGTAATTCCTCAGATCCCGAGAGCACAATGCCGTACCTAGAATTCTGCCTTTTCATCTCCAAAGCCCCCTTCAGAGAGAGATGTCTCCCAGTAGAGCAGACTTCTAAGGGTTCTGATTTTGCACTCTGGTGTTATATCACTTTCCAGGAGCCAGCTTATGAAGGCTCCCTCCCCCTTCTGTTTGTCTTCTGATAGCTCCCTGTAGATTCATGACTCCCACATNCGATAGCTCCCTGTAGATTCAGGACTCCCACGTCCTACCTTGGAAAAAGCAGTCACTTTTCTTCTTGTAGAGATCCGGATATATATTCTAACCTCTCAGGCTGATTTTGTGGGTGTTCAAAGTGGTTTGATAGATATCCAGCTAAGTTCAGGGGACTAGTTGAAACGGGGTCCCCTACTCCACCATCTTGCCTCCCTCCCCATTTGTATATATTCTTAACTGAGATGTCTATTCATTTCCCCCATTATTTAATCAGATGGTTCATTTTCTTATTACTGAGTTTTAGAAGTTGTTTGTATATTTTGAGTAACAGTCCTTTATCAGACACTTCTTCCGCAAATATTTTCTCCCAATCTGTGGGCTTGTCTTTTATTTCCCTTAATGGTGTCTTTCCTGTAGCAGAAATTTTTGATTTTAATGATGAAGTCCAACCAATCAGCTATTTTTTCCCCATGAATCATGCCTTTGCCATTTCCTTCATTTTTAAGGATGGTTTTTGCTGGATATGGAATTCTTGGTTGACACCCTTTTTCTTTTACCACTTCGAATATGTCATCTTGCTGCCTTCTGGTCCATGGTTTCTGATGAGGTGTTAGCTGTTAATCTTTTTGAGGATTTCTTGCTGCTTTCAAGATTCTCACTTTCCAATTTCTCCGTGTCCTTACTAGCACTTATCATTATATGTCTTTTTCATAATTGCCAGCCTAAATACTCTGAGTAGTATCTCATTGTGGTGCTGATCTGCATTTCTCTGATGGCTTAAGAGGTTGAGCATCTTTGGTCATTTGTGTCTCTTCTTTGAAGAAATATCTATTCAGATCCTTTGCCCATTTTTTAATTGGGTTATTTGTGCTTTTATTATAGAGCTGTACGAGTTCTTTTTGTATTGTAAACCCGATTCCATTATCAGATACAGAATTTGCAAATTTTCTTTCTTTTTTCTTTGTTTTCTTGATAATGACCTTTGCCATAAAACAGGTTTCAATTTTGGTGAAGTCTAATTTATCTGACTTTGTTGTTGTTGTTGTTGTTGTTTGTGCTTTTGGTGTTCTGTCTAATCAAAGATATGACATTGCCTAATCATAGGGAATTTACTCCTTTAGAGGAGTTATCCTGTATTTTCTTCCAAGTGCTTTGTAGTTTTAGTTGTTACAATTTGGGTCTTTAATCCATTTTAAATTAGTTTTTATATATGATATGTGATAGATAGGGATTCCCCTTCGGTCTTTTGCATGTGGCTATACTGTTGCCCCAGTACCATATGTTGAAAATACTTGTCTTTCCCCATTGAATTGTTTTGGCTCCTTTGTTAAAATCAATTGACTGTAAATGTGAGGTTTTATTTCTTGCCTGTAAATATTATTTCATTGGTCTGGTTGTCTGTCTGTTTGCCAGTACCATGCTGTCTTGGCTACAATACCTTTGTGGTAAGTTTTGAAATTGGGAAGTGTGAGTCCTCCAACTTGATTGTTTTGGCTATTCTGGATCCCGTTGATTTCCATATGAATTTTAAGATCAGCTTGTCAGTTTCTTTAAAGAAGCCAGCTGAAATTTTGGTAGGGTTTGTGCTAAATCTGTAGACCAGTTTAGGGAGTATTGCCATTTAACAATATTAAGAGATGGGGTGTTGTGTTATTTTCCTAGGGCTACTGTACAAATGACCACAAACTGTGTGGCTTAAAACAACACAAATTTATTCTCTTACAGTTATGGAAGCCAGAAGTCCAAAAGATGTCGACAGTGTCACTCTCTCTGCAGATTCTAGGGCTGTATCAGTCCAGTCTTTCCCTCTGTGGTCGCGTTGCCGCCTCCTCTTCTCTTTCAAAACTCCTCTTCCTGTCTCTCAGGACACATGTGATTGCATTAGGTCCCACCTGGATACTTCAGGATAAGTTCATTGGGGTCTATAGCTATAGCTAGCCCTGGCACAAATATAAGTATGTGTGGCTAAAAAAATCTTTAGAACTGGGAAGATATTGGTCAAAGTGTACAAAGTTGTTATGTAAGAAGAGTAGGTCTGCAGATCTAATATATACCATGATGACTATAACTGTAATAATACTGTTTTGAATAGTGGAAATTTGCTAAGCGAGTATATTTCAGGTGTTAATATCACACACAAAATGGTAACTCTGAGGAGAAGGTATGTTAAATTGTCATGATATGTACTTTAATATATAGATGATTTTATGTATAATTTCCATTAAAAATAAAAAATTTCTACATCTCTCATGACAAAATAGGCCTTTACCAGGTTATCTATGAACAGTTTCCTCTGAAAGCTGTGGACAACTACCTGGTTTGCATAGGATTACAGGTGTGTGTGAAGCCCCAGGCACATGTGTCTGTAGCAGCAGAGATGCCAGTGTTTATTCCATACCTGTTGTGTGCCAGACACTGGTCTCAGTACTTGACACATTAACAAGCTTAACAATAACTTTAATGTTCACAGTCTCTTGATGACATACCGAGGCACAGAGAGGTAAAGTAACTTGTTCAAGGTCACAGACCTGAAAAGTGCCCATAGTAAAACTGGAGACTCTGACACTAGAGTCTGCCAGCACTGTGTGTCACAACCTCTTCTTTAGGAGACCCAGAAAAACAGGGTTTTATTGGACAGTTCTAGAATTTTTTAAAGGTTTTTTTATTTGCCAGAAAGGGCACGGGGCAGGGAGAGGCAGGGAAGAGGGAGAAGCAAACTCCCTGCTGAGCAGGGAGCTTGATGCTGGGCTCTATCCCAGGACCCTGTGATCATGACTTAAGCTGAAGGCAGATGCTTAAGCGACTGAGCCAGTGAGGGGCCCCCAGATAGTTCTAGAATTTGATATCCTTATAGTTTTTAGTGTATCTGCTTTGTTGGAAAAGCAAATATTATAATAATTGTCAATTAAATGAAGTATCCGCTTATTTTTACATTGTTGGGACTGATACATCCCTTTGATGAAAAAGATAGCTTCTCAAGTCTTATTGCTGAGATATTTAGAGCCCATGTAGGCAAAGTAAATACATAGTATAAATTTTGAAAAATAAGAAAAAGCCATGAAAACAGTTAACACTGAAGTTGATCCTAAAAGCCCAGAACTGCTGAAGTATGAAGGTTGATTAAAAACCTCAAGGCTATTTAAAGGTCTGCTCCACTGGAACCCAAGGACAGCCTTTAATATTATATCAGGATTGTAACATCTTTCCAGATAAAGAATGAACCCATCTAGAATGGCTGCCCTTGGTCCCATTCATTCTGGGCGAGCAGGTTTTTCGGAGGGCCTTGTTTGGAATTATTTCCCATTGCAGTACAATCCTCTGGACCCTCAAAGATCAGCACACCAAGCTACTTCTGAGAGACCACCGTTCTCTTTATCCTCAATACTCAGTGAGTTTCTAGGGGCACAGAATAAATTCCCTCATCTCTGCATCAATCAAATGCAAACCAACACCTTGCTCTGTTGGCCTCCAGAGGGCTGCGTTGTCCTGCAAAGTGCCGGCCTGGGGCATCTGTCTCAGGGCCAATATCCGGTTTGTTTGGGGGCAGGTTTTTCTTCTCGAGGTAAAAACAGCGTTTTGTTTCACCTGGTAGCAAAGTTTATGCACGTATTTTAAATTAACCTTTACAGCTTTAGAATAATTGAGATTCTACTGATACCAATTTCAAAAGAATAAAACCTTGAGAAACCAGGTGTTTTTCATTATCTGGAATATTGTCCCCAGTTCTGTAATCAGCTACTGAATGGGACCAGGTTTTCGGGTGGTTTTGCTGTGCAAACATTTTCTGCATATGTGGAATGCAAAGCAAGATTAGTTCCATTTGGATGAAGAGGAAACTGAAGAGGCCCTTGAACCCTGGGGACTGTTTATTATTTATAACAACCACTCTGTACTTCACAAGTGAGTAGACCTGGATGCCACCTGGGAGCAAGCAGGGCACCAGGGTGGGCAGTCCTGGACAGATGGGTCCTGGTGGGACCATGGCAGGGCCTGTTTGAGCAGGCAGAGAAGGCTGTCCCTGTGTTTCTTTCCTCCTTCCCAGGGGTCTGTGGAAGGATTACAGGGGAAAGTGTGTTCTGCCCCTGGCCTCACACACACAGGCCTTGGGAGGTGTAAACAGAAGATTCCCATAGCTAATGTGTTGTAGGGCCCCCACTGGGTTAAGGGTGCTTCTCACCTCATGTGAATGACATGTTACGTAATTTAGGCTGATGGCTCAGGGAGGG
>NW_023193382.1:0-571 GCF_002007445.2 Ailuropoda melanoleuca
TTGAAATGCCAAGTTATGCACCCATTTCTGTGTTCTGATGGAGTAAATTCTTCACCTTCCAAAATCTGAGATCCAGGTCAGTTGGGAGAAGACCCTAAGGATCTGGCAGTAGCCTTAACCGTCAGGATGACTTTAGCAGCAGGCAGCTAGTGATTTGCCACACCCACTCCCTTTCACTCTTGGCCTCAGAGCCAGATGACATTCCTCAGCCCTTTTTGTAGTTGAGCATGGCTGCATGACTGAGTTCTGGACAGTGGAAGTGGCCGAAGTGATGTGTAACACTTCCAGGGTTGGTACAGAAAGTTTCAGCATGGGATCCTCCATTCTCTTTCTTCTCTTCTTGGCCAGCTGGTTGTCAGGGTCTAGAGTGCTGAGATCCTGCAAAATTAATCACGTCACAGTCAAAGGATTTCAATATCCTCTGCTCTGGAGAAGTGTCTCNCGTCTCGTTCTTTAGGTTTCCCTGGAGCACTTCACCCCAGCCCCTTCTGACTCACATCTTTGTTGTTTACATGTAAAAGCAAGAACATAATAGGTGTGTTTAAAAGTGACTTGCACACAGCTGAAGAAA
>NW_023193383.1:0-899 GCF_002007445.2 Ailuropoda melanoleuca
ACCATGCAATACGTGCCCTCCTTACTACCCATCACCAGTCTATCCCATTCCCCCACCCCCCTCTCCTCTGATGTCTTCAGTTTGTTTCTCATAGTCCATAGTCTCTCATGCTTCATTCCCCCTTCTGATTACCTCCCCTTTCGTTATCCCTTTCCTCCCCTACTGATCATCCTAGTTCTTATGTTCCATAGATGAGAGAAATCATATGATAATTGTCTTTCTCTGCTTGACTTATTTCACTTAGCATTATCTCCNATCTCCTCCAGTGCCGTCAGATAAATCAGATAAATTGCAGATCCATGTCTTTAGTTCCAGTTACTTGAGGATTATTGTGAACTTTTGGTGATGTCATGTTTCCTTGATTTTTCATGTTTCTTGTAGTTTGTGTTGCTGTTTTTGCCCTTGAAGTGGCAGTGACTTCCTGCAGTCTTTATTAACTGCCTTCAGGTGAGTGCGTGAGAGATACCTTTCTATAATCCTGCTGTAGATTTTGTGGCTTTCTCTGACCTTGTAGGGATACACCTGCTTCACACTTCTTGCTTCCCTTTGTGGTAGAATTCTTAAGCTCATATATCTTCTCTTGATCCTACAATATACCAGGCTAGCTGCTGATGACCTTTGTTTTGTTTTCCCAGAGATGGCACAGCAGCTCAAGTTTGGTTGCTCCCGTGCCTGGCCTATTTTCTGTGTGTGCTCTTTGTCTGCTTGAACTCACTCTTACTGCAGCCCTCAGGAGTGTGCACAATACTGGCTACAGAGTGGGAGGGGTGGTTTCGGTACTTGGGATATTGGCGGAGTCCACAGGCTAGTTTGGGGAATCTTCAGGCAAAGTTTTCCCAGAGATCTGTAGGCAGGATTCCCGTGGAAGTCTAGGATACAATCACAAGAACTGAATCCCT
>NW_023193384.1:0-1654 GCF_002007445.2 Ailuropoda melanoleuca
GCACCCTGAGTCCGGGGCTGCTGCTTCCCTGCCTCTCCACACCACATCCTCCCTGAATTCTTTGCTGCCTCTCTGTGGGCCGTGTTCTCTCCTCTCCTCTGCCTGGACCAGGCCTTTGCCTCTGAGAAGCCCTCCTGATTGCCCCTTCCAAGGGCAGTGGCAGAGGGAGGGGCTCCAGGGGAGAACGGGGCCCGGCGAAAGCCTCCACCTGCCCATTCCAAGGCCGGAGATGTCTCTGGGCCCACGGGGAGTGTGTGCCGGGGCCAGCAGATGAGAGGAGGGCTGTGCCGAGGCCCCTGGGGACATGTGGGGCAGCCCCCCTGCCTGCAGGGAGACCCGCTGGGCACTTAGGCGGCTGCTGTGGGGCCTGATGTGGGAGAGGACGTGGGTCTCAGCTCTGTGGGTGGGTGTCCTGTTGTCTGGGGCAGGCCTGCCCGTGGCTGGACGCTCCCGGTTCCGTCACCCGTAGCCTGACAATGGGACGTGGCCGCTGGCGCCCTGACCGTGTAGGCGGATCCTACGGGGTGGTGCATGCCCACACGGACGCACCCCCAGAGAGACCCCCGTGGCAGTCCCTCTAGTGCCCCCAAAACAGTTGGGGTGGCACGGTCAAGCTCTCCGCCAAAGTCTCTGTCCCCAAGCCACCCCCAGTTGGCGTGACTCCACGCCCCATGCCCCCTGTGCACACGCGAGGGCTCTGTGCAGAGCGAGGGGACCCCGGGAGTTGGGCTGACACTAGCGTAGCCCTCGGCTTGGTCCTCGCAGCCCTGCGGGGCTGTCCAGACCAATGCACAGCTGGTGCTGGGGGCAGCCCGGTCCCCCACTCGCCACCCCTCGGGGCTGCAGTGGGATGTTCGGGAATCGGCCAAGGGACGCCTGAAGTGCCCCTAGCCAGGGAGCCCCCCATTTCTGTACCCAGTGGCCTAGGGTCTCTGCACGAGGCCATCCAAGTGGGCAGGCCCTCTTCGTCTGTTTGTCCCAAGGGGACAGAGTCTCCATCTTTGTGGCGCTCTGGGGCTGGTGGAGCCATCACAGGCCTTCCCAGGAGAGCACGACCCCATCCGTGTGCTCCGGTCATCCCCGTGTTGCGGGGAGAGGCACGGAGGAGAGGGTGTGGGTGGATCCAGCCACATCACTGCCTGCCTGTGGGCCTGACCGAGCCTTCACGTCAGGCTCTGAGAGGGCGAGGGGCTGACGGTGTGGGCGCCAGCCTGGTGCCGTGTACCCTGTGGCCTCCTCTGGGGGCACCCCCTCCCTGGGACTGTACCCTGGGGCCTCCTGCCCACGCTGCTGCCATCAGCCTGCACCGCCAGCCTCTGGGGAGGCCCTGCCTGCTCCAGGCTCACATCAGAGGCCCCCAACCCCCCCAGGCTCCTTTCTGCGCGGTGCCCTGGGCACGCAGCCTGGGGGGGGGTGCATGCAGAGAGTGCCTCAGGGCCGTTCCCGGGGCCATTAGAAGCCCTGCTGGGTCCTGGCTGGGCCCGTGGGGGAGGGGCGCGGAGGGAAAGAACAGAGCACAGGGATTTCACTTCCTGATACACTCTGGAGTCCTGCATGGAGGAGGCAGCATGGAGAAGTCCATCCACGGAGCTCCTGAGTTGAATCCAAAGGTGCTTTCAGTCCGTTCAACAAACGTTGGTGTGCTGGGCCTTCA
>NW_023193385.1:0-2088 GCF_002007445.2 Ailuropoda melanoleuca
TGAAAAAAAGAAAATGGAAGGACTTTGATTCCAGTGTCTTCAAAGAAAGATTTCCCACACAGGCACATGCACGCACACACAGGCACATGCAGGCACACGCACGCACACACACAGGCGCACACACACACACAGGCACATGCACGCACACACACAGGCACACGCACGCACACAGGCACATGCATGCACACACACAGGCACACACACACAGGCACANAGGCACATGCACGCACACACACACAGGCACACACACACAGGCACATGGACATGGGCGCACACACACAGGCACATGCACACATAGGCACACGCATACACACAGGCACACACATGCACACACAGGCACATGCACACACACAGGCACACGCAAGCACACAGGCACACACACAGGCACATGCATGCACACACACAGGCACACGCACACACACAGGCACACACACAGGCACATGCACGCACACACACAGGCACACGCACGCACACAGGCACACACACAGGCACATGCACGCACACACACAGGCACATGCACGTACACACAGGCGCACACACACACAGGCACATGCACATGTGCGCACACACACAGAGGCACATGCACGCACACACACAGGCACATACACACAGGCACATACACACACAAGGCACACACACAGGCACATGCACACACACACAGGCGCACATACACACAGGCACATGCACACACACACAGGCGCACATACACACAGGCACACACACACACAGGCACACACACACAGGCACATGAACGCATAGGCACACGTATACACACAGGCACAAACAGGCACACACAGGCACAGGCACGCACACAGGCATACACACACACAGGCACAAGCATGCACACACACAGGCACACACACTCACAGGCACATGCCTAGACACAGGCACACACATGCACAGACAGGCACATGCACGTGCACACACAGGCACACGCACGCACAAAGGCACATGCATGCACACACACAGGCACACGCACACACAGGCACATGCATACACACAGGCACACACTTGCACACACAGGCACACACATGCACACAGGCACATGCACACATGCATGCACACACACAGGCACATGCAAGCATATAGGCACATAGGCATGCACACACACACAGGCACACACACACGCACACAGGCACATGCATGCACAAGCACATGCATACACACAGGTACACGCACACACACAGGCACAGAGGCAAACATGCGCACACACACACAGGCACACGCACGCACACAGGCACACACACAGAGGCACACATTTGTACAGGCATGTACACATATACACATACAGGCACACACAGGGACACACATGCACACATGCAGGCACAGACACATGCGCATACTCTTTAAACACAGGCTCCTGAACCTCAAATTTGATTTTAAAAAAATCTTTAAAAATGCTTAAAAAAAAAGAAAAAAGAGGATGTCTAATAGTCATGAAGCATTTAGTGTGATATTTAGGTCAATTATATAATATGCAAATTTTCTTTATTTTTTTTAAATGATAATTTTTTAGTTTTGGGTTTTTTGGGTTTTTTTGTTTTGTTTTGTTTTGTTTTTTGTTTTGTTTTGTCCAAACTAAAGAAAGACTGTCAGTTTGCTAAGCAGGTAAGCCTGGCTGGCTTGTACCAGGTTTTCTCTGTGAAACTGTACTCCTAACATTTGTCCTTCATTGACCTTCCAAACCAAACACACAAAAGCCTTTTTTGGGAACACTGAAGAAGAAGGGAGGGCAAATGCTGATCTCACAGTCAACCTCCTACGTTCCCTTGTTCTGTCCTTCCTTCTTCTTGATCTAACACCACGTAAATTACTGTAACAACTCAATCTAAATGAATTTTGCAGAAGTCAAATTCTAATCATTTAAGGGCTGTGGCATTTTAACCTTTTATTGAAGTATATTGTATGCAGAAAATTGCACATATAGTAAAGAAATTCTCACAACTATAAGGGCCCCATGTAAACAGCACTTCGAGAAACAGAATATTCCCAGCAATTCCAGAAACCCTCCTCATGATCTCTTCTAGTCACTACTTCCTACCAAGGGGACCACAATTCTGACTTCTAACAGCTTAGATGAGCTTTACC
>NW_023193386.1:0-1534 GCF_002007445.2 Ailuropoda melanoleuca
CCCCCATTATTTTTATCTCTGAATTATTAAAATACGAGAAGCTTTTTGTATTTAATAGAGGTTCTTTTTTTTTTTTTTTAAAGATTTTATTTATTTGACAGAGAGAGACACAGCTAGAGAGGGAACACAAGCAGGGGGAGTGGGAGAGGNGGAGAAGCAGGCTTCCCGCTGAGCAGGGAGCCCGATGTGGGGCTAGATCCCAGGACCCTGGGATCATGACCTGAGCCGAAGGGAGACACTTAACTACTGAGCCACCCAGGTGCCCCTTAATAGAGATTCTAAATGTTCTATTAGTTTACATAATTTAAGGTAACATTGTGAAAAAATGCTGATGTGTTAGAAGCTGACAAATGCTTTACATGAAATGCATTATATTCACAATAGCCCTATGGAATAAGCTATGTAATTATCCCCATTTTACAGATGAGGAAAGTGCAGCTTGGAAAAGATTTGAAAAAAAGAGAAAGAAAACGAAAAAAGGAAAGAAAGGTGCCTAAGAAAACAAATCTAGTAAACCCTGTAACTGGAATGAAGAATTAGTTCCTAACCACAGCACAAATAACAGGAAACGAATTGGGGGAAAATCCACTTAGTGAATGACAAGGTGGCTATAGAGATTTTTAAATAGTGATATAATCTGTATATTTAAAAACTGTTTTTATCAGGACAGGTTGCATTCCAATCCCTTTGGACATTAGGTTACAACATATATCAAAGCTAGTCTTTTAATTTTATATACTTAAAATTATAACTGTACATTCAAAAAGATAATATATCTTGATTTGGCCAAGGGAAGTTTTGGATCAGTCACAGAAATAATTTTTATAATTGGACACCTTTGAAGGCAAATGTTAAAAACTTTTTAAGATATAACAATTATACACAATTCTTAATGGAAACTGATATGATAATCAAAGTGTGTTGGTGGCATTTTCATGTCTTAGTTTTTGGGAAAATAAGTAAACAAGGCTGCTCAGCTGTTGGCTCTTGCCATTTAAATTATGAAATTATCGATGGAGAGAATCAGGTTGTGTCAAAGTAAGTTATAGTCAGTTTACTAATTTATTAAGCATTTATTTTGCTGTGACTACAAGTCAGGCACTACAGAAGTCACTCTGTAGTACTTAGTGGCAAAGACACTGTTCATGGCTTGCTAGAGCTTACAGTTTATTAGAGAGAATACAAGTAAACAGAATTTATAAGTGAAATAACTAAGGGAATATGGGTACTGTAGAACTACAGAACAGGCACCCCAGGCTAATATAAGTGATTTATGAAAGAATATCCCAGAAAAAGTAAAGACCTAAGAAGTGATACAATATTAGCCAAATGAAGAGAAGGAGGAGTAATATTCCAGGCAGAGGGAACAGAGTGTGAAATTTCAGGTATTGGGTTNCGGGTTCATGGCATATTTTATGAAATGTAAAGGAGTTTTGGTATTTTGGTTGGAATGATCAAAGGGTTTTAAGACTGATGTATTAGCAGGACCAAGTAATATGAACCTTTTAAGTCAGTTAAAAGAGTTTGATGTTTA
>NW_023193387.1:0-705 GCF_002007445.2 Ailuropoda melanoleuca
TGCCTCTCCTAGAACAATGAACCCATTCCAGTTTGACATCAGAATTACTTGTAGTTGCCTTTCTCCTCACTCACTCTCTCTACTCGCTCCTCACCAAATTTCCTGGGGGGTCTCTTGAGGACTTGGGGCATGTTCTCTTTACATGACCTATAAAGCTACCCAGTACAGTGACTGTTTGCCTGGAGGAGGAGCTCTACAGAGATACTTATTCAATGGCATTGAATGGAATACTGGTCGCCATACTGTCTTATAAAAACATGTACTGATTTTCCTGTCACTGGCAACCTAAAATCTAATTCTCTGCAGCCTGCTACAAAAGTTTTTGAAGAGTCAACTCCTAACTATTTTCCAGCTTCCCTCCATACTTTTGGCTCCCTTACTAATAGGGTACACTCTTCCCCATGTTCATGGTCCTGTTCACGCCTCTTCCCTCTCCTGGAATACCCTGTCAGGTAAATTCCAGATCATTGTAAAAATCAACTCCATTGTTCCCTGCACCTTGTGAAGCCATCCCCAACTCCCTCAGCCCTTTCCAGCAGTGTTAGTTGTGCNGGTTAGTTGTGCCTTCAGTTGGTTTCCTGGGACACCTTGTACGTCTCGTGAAAGCACGTTCTGGTCTTTCGTGTGTGAGTGTCCATTGATGCCTGTTTCTGTCACGACACTCTGAGTTAATCAAAGGCAAGGGCCCTATCTAAGGCATAATTG
>NW_023193388.1:0-1080 GCF_002007445.2 Ailuropoda melanoleuca
GCCTGCTGTGCCGATACTCAGGCAACCCTGTTTGGGTAGAGTCTCCGTGTCCCCTGCGAGGGTGGATGGGAATGGGCATGCTGTGAGCTGGTATTTCCAGGCTTTTGTTCTCTGGCGGCTCTCCCTGGTGGTCTGCTGTGCCTCTTCTGAGAGTCAGAGCAGCAGTGGCCGAATCTCAGCCTCTGTCACAGAACAGAGGGATTGTGGACCATTCTCCACTGATGTTCTGGCTACTTTAACTCTTTNTTTTAACTCTGTTACTGTTGGTGCTGCTTAACCCTGCAGCAACCCAGGATGTGCGCCCCACAGCTGGCATCCCAGCCCTCACTTCCAAGGCTGGTGCGTCTCTGTCCTTTGTGTTTCTAACACCGCCAGACGTCAGCCACCCCACGTGCGCTCCCAGAGCTCCCGGTCTCAGTCTGGATCCAGTGAGCACACCGGGATTCCAGAGTCCCATGAGATGCCTGGTGGCGCGCACTCCTGGTTCACAGTCTCAGTCTGCTGTCTCGTGGGTGCCGTCCGCGAGTCCGCCCGCTCCCCCGTGCAGGTGGCTACTGCTTCCTGGCGCCCGAACGCGGCTGCTCCCTCCCCCTTCCATTTATTTCTGATATCTGTGCGTGGTTTCACGGCTCCCCGCTTCGTACCTCAATACTCAGCACTGGAGATGTTCATTTGTAGAGATCCAGATGTATCTTCCTGCGTCTCAGGCTGATTCTGTGGATGTTCAGGCTGGTCTAGTACCTATCCAGCTCGACTCAGGGGACCGGCTGAAAAAGGGGTCCCCTACTCCTCCGCTATCTTAACTCCCCTTCTGAATAAAATCTTTTAAAAGACAAAAAAAAAAACCTCCAACCTCTCCTGCAGGGGGGTAAATTTTAAAGGAATAGTCCTCAGATTGGTTGGCCATTGCCCAGCACTAGACCATAGTAGGAATCTGCTTTCTTGTTCAGGATTCCTCTCCCCCTAGATTACTGGTCTTCCTGTTCCAGGACATAAAAGTGAAGAGTGGGTTTTGACATCAGCCCCAAATTTAGAGTCCTCACTCCTCCCCTTATATGGAACTTTAGTTTCACCACTTAG
>NW_023193389.1:0-1729 GCF_002007445.2 Ailuropoda melanoleuca
CGGGTGGTGGACGCCGGGTACCCTGCTTCAGCTGCACACATTGGATTTTAAGTTGCTCCTGGGGACTGACTCCATGGGGGAGAATCCACAGCTCCGGTGGTCAGTTGGGTTGTGAACTTGGTAGGGGGGCTGTCCTGTTCCACAGAAGCAAGGGGGGTGTGGTGGAGGTGGGGGACCATCCCCTGTCCCTTTCACCCAAGGCCAGCGTTGACGTATGCATTACCCACAGGTATCTACCCAGCAGGACTGTGTTTTCTCTAAGCATCTGTGTGTAATCAGAATCTAGTTTAAACTAAGCAGGAGATCTTCGTGTTTTTCATAATGTCCAGTATTTCCACACTGTTTTTTTCTTTTAAGATTTTCTTTATTTGAGAGAGAGCGAGCAAGCACAGGGTAGGGTGCGGCAAAGGGAGAGGAGAGAGAGAGAGAGAGTCTCAAGCAGACTCTGTGCTGAGTGTGGAGCCTGACAGGCTCGATCCCAGGACCCCAAGATCATGACCTGAGCTGAAACCCAAGAGTCGGCCGCTTAACCGACTGGGCCACCCTGGTGCCCCTCCACGCTGTTTTTTCTGTATCTTATGTGAAAAGCCAGGCTGGTATACACCTTTTGTTAAAGCAGAGGAAACATCTATTATAGTGCATGGTGCTGCTGTTAGAATTTCAGGCGTGGGATGGTCTGCGGTGCCCGTTGAGACGTTGATAGATGTTGTCGGGCAGGGTCTGACCCGTCAGGGGCGCTGTTTCCTTTTCCCTCCTGTCTGAGGGCCTTTGAAGAACTGAGAAGTGGACGAAGTGGAGAATTTCCGTCTCGTTCTCTCGAGTAGTGGTTCTCAACCTGGGGGAGGGCTGCTTTGCCCCCAGGGCACAGCTGGCCGTGTCTGCAGAGCTTTTGGGTGTCACTGCTGAAGACGGAGTGTTGCTCCTGGCATCTCGTGGGCAGAGGTGAGAGGTGCGGTCCCCAGTCCGCCCCGCAGGCAGGAACGCTCTGGCCCGGAGTGTCCTGACGCATCTCACACAGTCACCAGCAGCCACATGCGGCCGTGCGAATGTCCGTTAGTGAGAAATAAAGTAAATTCCATGCGGCTGGTGGCATAGACTGGTTATTTCCATCATTTCCAGAAAGTCTGTTAGATCTTCTGTTCTAGAGTCTCAAGCTATCTTTTTTCTCTTCCTTCCTTCCTTCCTTCCTTCCTTCCTTCCTTCCTTCCTTCCTTCCTTCTTTCCTCCCCTTTCCCCTTTTCTTTCTTTTTCTTTTTCCTCTTTTTCCTCTTTTTCCTCTTTTTTCTCTTCTCTTCTCTTCTCTTCTCTTCTCTTCTCTTCTCTTCTCTTCTTTCTCTTTTCTTTTCTTTTCTTTTCTTTCTTTCACTTCAAAATATCTCCGCAGAGAGGATATATGTTCCTGGTGTCATCCTGTGTCTCCAGGTGTGGCATTGTCCCCACAGCTGCCTCTGCGGGCCCCCACTGTGCTTTATGTCGTTCAGAGTGTGGGTATCCCTGCAGTACCTTCCCTGGCAGGTGACGTCAGTTGTGAAAGGAAGGAGAACCAACACGGTGGNGCAACACGGTGGTCTGTGGTAGGCAAGTATGTAAGACAGTTGCGAGTGAGCCAGCCTCGGCCCCTCCATTCTGCGGAGCTGGTGGGAGCCGCTGGGCTCCTTGGACAGACAGCCGTGTGCTCCCGTGCTTCTCCTGACCTGTGTGGGCTCTAGAAGGAGGCAGTAGCTTTCAT
>NW_023193390.1:0-1125 GCF_002007445.2 Ailuropoda melanoleuca
TGTTATGTTATGTTATGTTATGTTATGTTATGTTATGTTATGTTATGTTATGTTATGTTATGTTATGTTATTTTAATGCACAGGAGGTACCCAGCAAATAGTGAATGCTCAACTTATTCTAGTCCTCCTTCCTTCCACATTTGCAAGCCAAGAATTCAGGCTCACTCAAAGCACAGAAATGGAAAAGTGTCCATTTATGCTATCAATACACTCAGAAAATCTTACTGATAGGAAAAAGATTAAAAGACTTTTGGCCAAACCGCTGCTTTTATTCACTAAAGACAGTACTTCAGAGCTCTTTGAACAACCATCTTTTAGGCTACACAAAATGCCTGACAATAGGCCTTCCTTTCCAATAATCTCTTTTAAATAATCCAATTTTTATATAAAGTACAGTCTGCTGGAAGTCATGGAAGAAAGCGCTGGGCCTTGCAAAGCCCTGGCTCAGTAGCCTGCCTTCATGGCGGTGCCAGGCTGGTCTTGCCAGGAGGGAGATCACTAACTACAAGAAAAGGCATATTTAGTTTTCCAGTTTTCTCAAATCATCTGAGGTCTGGTGCCTGTATGATGAGTCACTGGACAGACTTCATTAGTCATCCCATGATGAGCGTTCCTATGACCCAGCCTGAAGGGGCCACACAGCTGTGTGTGCAGATGGTGACACCGGGGGTTAGGAGATTGATATTTTCATCCCTGTTCTGCTAAATATCACCCCTTTGACCCAGGTTGAGTCACAGAACCTTGCTAGGCTTCAGCTTTCACATTCATGCAATGACAGGGTTAGCTTTATAGGGTCCCCCAAAAGTTCTTCTCTGGCCTAAATCCGCATGATGTGGATATTCATGTTTTCTCCCTGATCTGGTCTTAGTTCTCCGCAGAGGGGAAGCTCTGTGTAGGAGGGCTGAGAGTTCAGGCTGCCTATAAAAACTACAATTAGCCCTGAGTATTTGCAGATTAATTAAATTCTATAAATGTTCTTACACGAAACAATCANTGAAACAATCAGTACTTACGGTGCTCCCGCTTGATATCAGGACATTACACCAACTGATCACTGCTAATGAGCTATTTTCAGAGGAGCTGACAGTCAGAAAAAGGGCATGAAGCAGGGAGGAGGAAATAACG
>NW_023193391.1:0-1640 GCF_002007445.2 Ailuropoda melanoleuca
GCTCATATTTTCCAGACTGCCTTTTTCTCTATAATTTCCATTTCCTGATCACTCCTCATTTCCTTATTTTTATAGCCATGGATTTTTCTCATTGGTTGGGAATGTTTGTAGGAGGAAACTAAAACCAGGCATTCACTTAAACATCTTATATGTGATCATTTCTCAGTCCTTACCTTATTTGACCTGACAACAGCTCTTAACTCTGTTAGTCACTCTGTTCTTAGAGAACAGTTTCTTCATTTGGCTTCCAGGACATAGCTTTTTGGATTCTCCTTCTTCCATGCTGGCTGCTTTTCTCAGCCCCTGCTCTGACTCCTCCTATTATTCCTGATTTCTAAGGGTTGACATTCATGAATCGTTCTCTCCTCTGCTCTGTCTACACCACTGCCTGAGTGATCTCACCTGGCCTATGAATTTACACACCATCTATCACCAAATCCTAAGTTCCTATCACCCCCAGCCTCTGCCCTGAACTTCAGGCTCATATTCAATTGCCTACTCCACATCTCTATTTGGACGTTTAAAGGCATCTTGAATTGCTATGCCTCAAAACAAACTCTTAATTTTCTCGTCCCACCATGTGGTCCTCTCACAGTCTTTCTTTCCGAGCAAATGATACCTACTTTTTTGGTTGTTTATGCCAAAAACCTTGGAGTGATCCTTGGCTCATCTCTTTCTCTCAGTCCCCACATCAGCAAATGCTCTTAGTTCCTGATTTGAAATATGCCCAGAATTGGACTACTTTGTTACCACCTCCACAGCTCTTGCTCAGGTCTAAATCAGCACCACCTCTTGGCCTGGATTATCACATTGGTTTCTAATCCACTTCCCTGGTTCTGCCTTTCCTCCCGTCCGCACTCTCCAACCAAAGTCAACATTCTTTACTAGAATCAGAGTGATTCTAAGTGAACCTGAGAGAGATCATGTCTCTTCTGGCATAACGTGTCCCACCTCACAGAGTGAAACCCAAGAAACTTGAAGACTCTACGTGATCAATGAACCTTGGGTCAGTGATCCCAAAGCTCTACATGGACAGCCTGTGCTGTACTTCCGGATATTGCTCAAGCCTTACTGTCCTTTGTGTACCTTCTTTGAACATGTCAAATGTGCTCCCACCTCCAGGTCTTTGTACTTGCTGGTCTGTCTGTCAGGAACACTCTTCCTTCAGATTTCCTTACTCTTGCTCCCTCAACTCCTTTAGTGTCTGCTCAAATGTCATCTTAACAGATAGGTCTTCCCTAACACACTATACTAAATAACACCACACTCCTATCACTCTCTATCTCCTGTAACCTGCGTTATTTTCTTTCCTAGCGCTTCGTAAAACCTCTCTCCATTGTATGGATATGTGTTTGGGTATATATGTTTGTACATACATGTAGTATATACATTTGTATATGTATATGTGTGTGTGTGTTTGATCACTGCTTGTCTCCCCACCAAGAATGTAATCTCTATGATAGAAAGTATTTTGTTTCATTCATTGTTATATCTCCCAGTGTCTAGGAAAATGNCGGATATTGCTCAAGCCTTACTGTCCTTTGTGTACCTTCTTTGAACATGTCAAATGTGCTCCCACCTCCAGGTCTTTGTACTTGCTGGTCTGTCTGTCAGGAACACTCTTCCTTCAGATTTCCTTA
>NW_023193392.1:0-4637 GCF_002007445.2 Ailuropoda melanoleuca
TTGTGGTGGTTGTTCCTTTGATTTAATTTAAATTTGTAATAGATATCCATTCATATGGATCTAATTTCCAACCCCTGCCCTTAAGGATGCCTAGTTCTCTTTCCAGAGACAAACACCCTAACTCTGCCTGCAACTTTTCCAAGACATATGATAGACAAGATATAGAAAATCACCATCCTTCGCAATATGTAGTCATCCAAGTGAATACATACAGTAACACCGTTAATAGGGAACAATATCAGGTAATCCCAAACCAAGGGAAGAAAGAAACTAATGTATATTTCCTGTAAGCACTAGGAAGTGTGCAAGAAACTTTCTGTATGCTCTTTTGTCTAATTGATGAGATAGGTACTATTTTATAAGAAAGGAAACTGAGGCTCAGAGGTTGAGGACATGGTGGGGAAGTAGAGAAAGTAACACCCAGGTCCATTTGACTCCAAACTCATTCTCTTCCCCGTCTGCATCGCAGAGCATGATTCATCTAGGAGCAGAGGCTAATAAGTTTCTATGCACCCACGACTTTATTCTGTTGTGTATAAAGCCTTAAACCAAAAGTGGCATGCACCTTGATACAGAATTGCTACCCCATCAGAAGTCCTTAGAACACAATGCAGAAAAAACGGAAATTTGAGAACTTTAGATGAGATTTGTAGAGCTGTAGAAAAGGAGTTTTGCATTGTCTCTGAATTGGTCATTCTCAGCGACAGAGTCATTTACGAGATGGGGGCAATCATAGAAAGCAGTGGCTTTTAAAAAACACTTTAGCTGCCAAAAATCTCATTCCGATTCTCTGGAAGAGTGCTGTCGTACCAAGTGTAATTCACCAGCCCAGTGCCTTTCTGGAAGTTGTGAAATTGGAGAGTTGCTTTTGTCCAAATGAATAAACACCACCGCGATGAGCCGACTGGCTTGTCCTCCGATGAGCTTGATATGATCAGACATCTAGATCTTCTTCCCCTGGTTCTCTCGGAGACACCTCTCTCTTCCCTCTCTGCCTCTCTCTGTCTCTCTCTTTCTTAGCTTTTCTTCTTTTGATAACTGAAAAAGGTCAGCTAGGAGGGAAATCCAGGAAAAGAAATAGGTGTCTATCTTTTCTTCTTTGACAGTATTAATTACCAGTCATGGTAACTAACAGCAAATATGCCTTTTATGTACATAAGTACAGATTGCGAATCATTCACCCTCATTGGCATACATATGTTCATCCATACAACTTGAGTAGATTTTTGTGTTTTTGTTTTTAGCTCTCCAGAAAAGAGCCTTCCCTCCTTTTTTTATTTTTGTTTTATTTTGGAGAAATTACCTTTCCACCACACTGTGCTCCAAATGGACCTGTCAATGAGTATTTCTGAAAAGATGAACAGGTCCCTTGGGGGCCATACACACAACTTCTGTGAGTTCCTTCTTGACTAAGTATGATGACAAGGTGGGCATAAAAACTAAGCACTTGTACTCTCTCCCCTGGGACCCTCTTTAGAAGAATGGCTAATTAATGATGAATCAATAGCATTAATTTCTCATTAATGGTACCCTTTTATGAGTCTCAATTCTGTAAATATCCCATATGCTTCCTGTCACTCCCCCTTTGTAATAAGTTAACCAGTTACAGATTCTGTTGCTTGTAGCCATAGGATTACCAGATAATTCACTATGTCTCATTCCAAAATGGATTTAAACAGTCTCTGGAAATAATTAAAAAAATAGACACAGAAAAAAATTAGGATGACATCATAATGAAAACACCTGAATACTTCTGCCAGGGATACCACAGCTGAGATGCTTATATTGGAAACACAGTTCTACTGAGTGACTTCTGAAGACTCCCAACTCTATGAGTAGTGGTGCTGGGGTTTGGAAAAGAATTGTACAGAACTGCCTTTACAGGAATTGACTTAGGAAAGAGAAAGCCTGATATACCTCTAAAGTGAATAAAAGAGAAAAAAAGATGAGGAGTAGAATTATCATTTAACTCTGTGATAATAGAATTGGACCCAATGATGTTGGACAAGATGATGAATGGTATTGGATAAAATCACTTCTTTTAATATGATTAGGTTTTAGCCAGGTAACATTTAATATTTTTATCTTTTATTAAATGGAATAGAATAGAAATATTTCATTAAATAGAGTATTTTTTCTCTCTCAACGAGTATCATAGAATTTCTGCATGTTCAGTTCAGGAGAAAAGGGTATGTAAGTTATTATGTAGCTAGTCCTCCTAAAGTTCCAGAATTAGCAAGGCCTTTTCTGTTTTGGGGAAGATTAACAACCTGGGTGTTCACATTTGTAAGATACAGGAGAAATTACTGGAACTTCCTATATATCTGTTTTTCTCAATATGAATGGAGACAGCCATGCCACTTTTCCAAACATATCCTGCAATACAAGTTTGCTGTTTGTGTTTTTGGATCGTCATGTAAGGTTTGTTTCATCACCCTCCATAGGAGGTAGCCTTCATGAGTAACATGCTGTCAAATCAAAGTCATTTAAAATTGATTAATTAATGACTTTTCAATGTAAGATGTCAAGGGATAAATAATTTTCCCTCTGTTAAAATGAATGCCTGTAAATATTAAGAAGCTCCTTGCATTTCCTGTTTTTTTGGAAGTGTGCTCGAAATGGAGGTTTCTCCTGTATGTACAATATACCGACAGGACCTTAGAAAGGGCAGTGTGGAAGGCAACGCACCGGTTTGCACTTAAAAGTTTCAGCTCAGTTGTTAATGCCCAGATTTTGTCTGCCTATTTGAGGAACAAGTATGGCTCAGTCCAACCTGGAGATTTGGTGGCTGGTCCCTACTTTGTGCATCTTGCTTTTTTACCCTGGAAGGTTTCCCATGCAGGGTCATGGAAGATAGGGCGCAATAAAATGGTGGAAAGTCTCTGAATCCTGGCCAGTCAAGTTTGTACAAGTCCTTGCTGTCCTTCTTTGGAGACTGGAGCAATAGGGAAGGAAAAGAGGAAGTTAAAAGGTTCCTCCCTCTGTTCTCATTTTTGTTGGAAATTTTATAAAATTATATTTCAGAAAAAATGACACACTGCCCATGCAGCCAAACAATGTGGAGGTCTATGAAGAACACCATGATCTTGTTTGTTTGTTTGTTTTGTTTTGTTTTGTTTTACTCTCATAAAAAAATAATAAAATAAAATAAAATAAAATAAAATAAAATAAAATGCAACCTGTGTGTCTAGGCCTCACCATTTTATGGCTAAAAGTAAGGCCACAATTATTTTGTATACCAAAATCATGAATATAGGAAAAATCACTAAGCCGGTTACTAAAAATCAAGCTTCCGTGGTCCTTAAGGAAGTATCCCAGTTATTTCTGGGAGTTTTCAAAGGGTACCTTACTTAAGCCCATACTCCACATACCAAATATCTCCTTTTCTAGATTCTAATTGACCATACCCAGGTAAGTGCTGGCTCACCTGCTCCTTCCTCTGACAAGAGCTCTGTTGCACATTCCCAGATGTCATCTTTGGATGTTCCCACGGCTCTAGTTTTGGGACCCCAGACCATCCTTAGGTTTTCTTTTAGAGAGAGGGAAAATGGTCCTTTTTCCAGCTCTATGCTATGATTTACCATCTTATCCCCAAATGAGCTTTGCCTATGCTGGCACTAAGTCTGTCTTTCATCTTCTGCAGCTAAGCCCCTCTATCCACAGGTGGTCCCAAATCCACAGGAAGAACTGCATACAGGGTGGATGCAATTTCCATTCCATTTTGAATGTCCTCAGCACCTTTGCAAGCCCCAAACTCCCACTCCCTATCAAAATCTTCTCTCTCCTTCTCTAGTTATCAAATAAAACCTTCTGGGCAAGTCAAAGGCAGCAAGCACATGCAGAGTTTGGGAAAGATCAGCAAGGAGGAGCTTGTACTCTCAAGGTCTCCATTTCAGCTCACCCAAAGCCCCTTGTTATGTAAAAGAAGAGAAACTAAGGCCCAGACTGGTTGCATTTCCTCCCTGAAGTTAACCTGGCCCCACCACTAACACTCTTATCTTGGTACTGGCAATATCTGAGGTGCAGTTCAGTGATCTATACAAAGGGAAATTGGATTCAAACAAACATAACAACATGTCCTGGAGTGAAAAGCAGATGCGTCATCTCTCTCATTTGTCCCCACTTTATTTAATAGCCCACATAGGGGGCTTATTTAAAACCACAAAACAACAACACACCAGACCCACCAATATTATGAGAAGATCTCATTGAATCATCAACATCATAATAATAATTACTTTCTTCTGTGATGTAATAACCTAGAGGGAAAATCAGTGGGGACCTAAATGAGAGAATTGTCCTTTTATGCTCTTTAAGTTGAAAGCAAGAAAGTTATTTAAGATAGAATTTGTGGACACATCCGAAGTGTACTTACTTCTTTTCCGTGACAGTGTTTTACAGGCTTTTTAATCAGTAACTTAACTCTTGAATACCTACTATGTGTTAGGCCTGATGCTGGGCACTGGGCGCAGTCTAGGGAGAACATAAGCAGGGTCTCCAGCTTCACGGAGGTTAGAGTCTAATGTGAGGGTGGTTGGGAGGACAGGTATTAATCAAATAAATAAATCAATAATTGCCATCTTTAATATCTGCTATGAAGGGAAGTTACACTGGGGCCATGGGAGTAGAAACCAGAG
>NW_023193393.1:0-1034 GCF_002007445.2 Ailuropoda melanoleuca
TCCTCAGCATTTGTAAGAAATGCCTAAGTGATATCTTGCTGATCCTCAGACATTGCACCCTGGATTCCCCCCTTCTCCCTTTGCAGCTTTTTTGTTTAAAGATTTTATTTGTTTATTTTACAGAGAGAGAGTGAGCACAAGCAGGGGGAGAAGCACACAGAGGGAGAGAGAGAAGCAGCCCTCCCCCCCCCAGCGGGGAGCCCTATGCGGGGCACCCCTGGGATCAGGACCTGAGTGGAAGGCAGATGGTTAACAACTGAGCCACCCAGGCGCCCCTCTCTTTGCAACTTCTGCACCGCCCCCTCCCCCAGTACTTCTACTGCCTACTTTTTTCCTTATGGGTTTACTTTAGTCAGATCAGTTTATTAGGTTTTACCTTGTTCTGGTCTTAGGCAAAACACAAAAAGCCTCTTCTGTGGGTTACATGGAAGGAGGTAAAGACTTCAAAGATACAGAAGGGTGGAATGTCAGTGCTCAAGACCAGCAGGAGACAGCCTTGTGGCCTGGGTGAGTCACTTAACATTCCAAGTTTCCATTTCCTCAAACTCTTAGGGTTAGTTCCAAGATTAAATGGGATGATCTATGTGAAGGGTCTAGTAAAACGCCTGGAACATATTAAAGTGCTGGAGAAATAATAGGGTTTTTTAGTTTCGTTTCTGTTTTTTTGTTTGTTTCTTTTTTGATGAACAAGAGAAATCACATTTAAGTCAGTTTTTTGGCGGGGGAGGGTAGAAGTGTGCAACCTGTCAGACTCACCTGGCAAGTTATTTAAAAAAAAATGATAATATAAGACTATTTAGATTGAGTTTTATTTATTTAAATACTGAGCAGCACCAAGAAGAAAACTAAAAAAGTTGTGCTCTCTGTCTAGATAGACCTGATATTTAAAATAAAGGTGATACAATTTAAGATTTAAAAATTACAAACAATATGAAAATACACATAATTACCAATTAAAGCAGACCCTCCCAAAGTAACCACACTACACTTGTTACTTTTTCCTTAATTAAAAAAATAAATGGGGGTACCTGGGT
>NW_023193393.1:1070-1370 GCF_002007445.2 Ailuropoda melanoleuca
CCTTTGGCTCAGGTCGTGATCTTGGGGTCCTGGGATCCAGCCCCTTGTTGTGCTCCCTGCTCAGCGGGGAGTCTGCTTCTCCCTATCCCTCTGTCCCTCCCCACCGCCCATGCTCTCTGTCAAATAAATAAATAAAACCTTAAAAAAATGGAGTGCAGGGGCGCCTGGGTAGCGCAGTCGTTAAGCGTCTGCCTTCGGCTCAGGGCATGATCCCAGCGTTTTGGGATCCAGTCCCACATCGGGCTCCTCCGCTGAGAGCCTGCTTCTTCCTCTCCCACTCCCCCTGCTGTGTTCCCTCTC
>NW_023193394.1:0-542 GCF_002007445.2 Ailuropoda melanoleuca
GTATTTTGATGTATATATATGTATGTAACTATCACAATTGGGACAAAAAACCTCATCATCTCCCCTATATTTCCTTGTGCCTCTTGGTAATCCATACCTGCCCCTCTACTTTCTCCTGTCTCTAACAGCACAGCAAATCTTGATCTGCCTTCTGTCACTACAGATTAGTTTGCATTCAAAATTATTTACACACATGCAATCATAGAGTATGAACCCTGTTCTGCCTGGCTTCTTTCACTCAACATCATTGTTTTGAGTTTTATTCATTTTATCTTGGATATCAATCATTCATTCCCTGTTATTGCTGACTAGGATATGCCATCCTTTCTTCACCGATTTACCTGCTGATGGATAGAGGCCTTGTTTCTAATATTTAGCTATAGCTGCCATGAATATTTACATACAAGGTATTNAATATTTACATACAAGGTATTATGTGAACATAAGCTTTCATTCTGCTAGGGTAAGGCTTAGGAGTTTTTCCAAACAGCTTTTTCCAAAGTTGTTTACCATTTTATACCCCCATCAGCAATACGTAAGAG
>NW_023193395.1:0-630 GCF_002007445.2 Ailuropoda melanoleuca
TGAATTAGTGGAATTGGAGGATGGGATGGTAGAAGAGAAAGTAAAAATGGAAACTTGCCTCAAAAAAAAAAATCCAATCTCATGAATGTAGATTATGGGAGATTACTGACTCAATGAAACATTCCAGTGTCAGAATCGTCGGCATCCCCGAGGACGTGGAGAAAGAGAGAGGTCTAGAAGAGATATTTGAACAAATTGTAGCTGAGAACTTCCCTAATCTGGCAAAGGAAACAAGCATTCATGTCTAAGAGGCAGAGAGGACCCCTCCCAAAACCTACACCATGTCACATCATAGTGCAATTTACAAGTATTAGATCCAATGATACACTATTGAAAGCGGCCAGGGCGAAGAGATTACTNTACAAGTATTAGATCCAATGATACACTATTGAAAGCGGCCAGGGCGAAGAGATTACTTACGTACAGAGGTAAAAATGTCAGAATAACGTCAGACCTGTCTACACAGACCTGGCAAGAGAGGAAGGGTTGGCAGGGTATTTTCAAAGCTCTATCCAAGAAGAACATGCAGCCAAGGACCCTTTATCCAGCAAGGCTGTCATCAGAATGGATGGAGAGATAAGGACCTTCCAGGATCGGCAGAAACAGACTGAATTCGTAACCACCAGACCA
>NW_023193396.1:0-1835 GCF_002007445.2 Ailuropoda melanoleuca
AAGGACTTGAGAGTCTCTCAGTGGCACCAGCCCAAACTCTGACTCACCACAGGTTTGGGGAAGGCCTCCTTCTCGGTCCTGCTAAAGGGGTGGTGCCTTTGGGAAACTACTATTTACACACACCATGGAAGTCCCTTGAGGGAGGAGGGGCTGGCTCTAGAAGGGGTGCAGGAAAACCTAGAGTGGGCTGGCTAATTCGGTTACAGTCAGAGAACATCGCTGCCCCTGTGTCTCATCTCTAGGAAAAGGCTGGATGTTGGTCCTGCTGACCAGCTGCTAAGTGGAGTGTGACCCACAAGCTGTCTCTTCTCTACACTCTGCTGTCAACCAAGGCTCCAAACTTCTTTCTCAGAGTGAGACTGTTTCAAGGGGGCAAAAAAACCCAAAACCAAAAATGTTGCCTTCTCAATCAAGACCAACGCCTCTCTGCCTGGAACCCTGAGAGGCCCCATTCCCTGGTGAGTAAGCTTGCAGGCTGTGACCCCACACGGACTTCTTCAGATTAAAATGGCTCTCCTGACGCTGGAGTTCAGCCCTACCTCCACTTTCCAGAACTGCATCCATGCACTCCTGCCCCCTTCCATGGTGGTGGTTGAAGGGTGGGGGCTCTAAAACACCTCTCAGCTGGAGCCCTCTGCCCAATTAAGTACACCCTCCCTTCACAACGAAAGGTATTTCAGACTAAGAGGTGTTTCTCACCAAAGGCGTTTCTAAGGGTGCTTTGAGTCAGGGGTAGGGAGACCCCAGACCCATAAGGGAAGTGTTCAACACACCAACAGCTGCTCTAAGGGTCTGGGTCGTGGGGTGGTGCAGGGAAATATCTTGTCTCGGCACTCCTCCACAAAAAGGCAGACCTGTTCTCTGACCAGGCCCTTGGGCCAAGCTGGACAGCACCCGTGTCTGGCTTCCAAAGGAACTTCCCCTCCTGGCCATCAGTCACTCATCTTGAGTGACCCGAACATAGAACGCTGCCAAATGCCCCCCGGGGCATGCCTTTCTGCCGCTGGACTCAGAGGTTTAGGAGCCCCGCAATCCCGGGCTCGAGAAGGGTCGAGGAAGGACAGGAGAACCCATGGTTCAGAGACTTGGGAACGAAGCTCTCCTTGTGGGAGCGTGGGTCACCGGGGGAGGCGCCGAGCAGAGCAGCCTCAGGAACCCGGAGCCGCATTTCTCCAAACCAGCTTCCTTGCAAAGCCAGGAGAGGCGGCAAGCCGGAGCGGAGCAGCCCATCACCCTCGCGGGCCGCGGGGAGGCCGGAAAAGTTGCTCCCAGAGCGGCGCGGGCCTGCCGGCATCTGTCCAAGGTGCTGAAAGGTCTCTGAGGCCGGCGGGCGGGCGGGCTTCTGCGCGCCCTCAGCCTCCTGGCCGCCCTCTCTGCCCTTCCAGCCTCTTGCCCTGTCTTCTGCCCCGCCGCACCGAAGCCTCTTACCTCCTCCTCTCCCACCCCGCGCCTTCCACTCTTGAGCGGCATCAACTCCGCCGGCGCCCGGGTCCCCGCGCCCCCACCTCGTTCTTAGGTCCGCCGAGCCCCTTCCCCCAGCGGCCACCTCCAGGGCGCCTCTGGCGCCGGGCTGTCGCCGCCGCCCCCCTCTTACCTTCTTCTTTCGGTCACGGGAGCGGTTCCTCCGCTTCCTGTTGGATTCCTCCTTCTCCTTCTGCTCCTGGAGGGCCTGCGCCTCGATGTCTTTCATTTTCTTCAGCTGTTTGGCCGCTTGAGCCATGGCGGTCACGGTGCTCCGGTCCCCGCCTCCCGGACCCCTCACATTTGGCAATCCAGGTGGCGACACCCTCCCAAGGAGGAAAAAAAAATGAGTCTCTGCTCCGCGGAGGGGGGAG
>NW_023193397.1:0-571 GCF_002007445.2 Ailuropoda melanoleuca
GGGTGCTTTAATCATCATTCGCCAAGAAGTTTCCTACTTAATCTCATGGTTAATTTTCTTAATGGCCTTGGTGGGAAGGGAAGGGTAGTCGTATGGTTCCTATTTACTCTATGAGGAGACGGAGGGACAGAGAAATGAAACGGCAGCCCAAAGTCACCCAAAGCTGCTTCACTTAGACATCAGTCACGGTGCTTATCCTGGTGTGGTTGATTAGCTTTCTGCTGGCCTATATTCGGTGCCTCTCCTTGCCGTGACCCTTCCTGCAGAAGGATTCTACATTCCTGCCTGTTGACATCAGACTTGGCCAGGTGACTTCATTTGGCCAGTGAAATGCGAGCTCCGTTCCAAGAAGAACCTCTAAGCACTCTGCCTGATTTGCCATATGTCTTTCCCTTCTTCCATAACGTCGGCNTCGGCAAATATCCAGTTAGAAGCTGCTTTATCCCTGGGTCCCCTGGTGAGGACAATGTGAAGCCGAGTGGCAGAAGGCCTACAGGGGTCATGTGACACGAGCAACAAGCACACCTTTGGTTGTGAGCCATTGAGATTGTGGGGTTGTACGTTACCACAG
>NW_023193398.1:0-1153 GCF_002007445.2 Ailuropoda melanoleuca
GTAAACAAGGACAACATGCATTTTGGTTCCTTCATTTACTCATTAATTTTGCAAATATTTACTGAGCATCTGCTATGTGCTAGGCCCTATTCCAACACTGAAGAAATGGCAGTGCACGAAAGAAAGTCCACAAAGCATACTTTCTAGTGTACAGAGACAGATAATTAAGTCTCCCAGGCCCTAGCACAATGCCTGGCATGTAGTGATAATAATTAGAGACTACGTTTGTGGAACACTGTCATTTGGTAGTATGTACCCAACTAAGTATTTGGTGGAGTTAAAAAAGAAATGATCTCACTGTGGCTTCCAAAGTGACTTCCAGAGCAGTCTTTGAGTGATCACCAAACCCACATCACCAGACTAAGGTCCAGTTTCATGGTCTGGCCCTACATAATTGGACCCCCGCCAACTTGCTGGACCTCATCTCCGACCACTTCTTGCTTCACTCATGACACACCAGCCTCCAAAATGTTACATGCCTTTCTGACAAAGGATGAGAGAACTTGCCAGAACTTTTTTCCCCTCACTGTTCAGATAGCTGCTTCCTTTCACTGCTCAGGTCTTTGGTGAAATTTCTCTGTTACTTAAGTATTACTGCACAAAACTCACCACAGAGCTTAGTAGCTTAAAACAATAACCATGAATCATTCCTCATGAATATGACGGCTGATCTGACCTGGCTGCATTTGTTCATTATGGACAGGCTCACTCACACGTGAGCAGTCAAGTCATGGATTTTCTTGAGTGCGTGTGGGGTGACTCAGCTCTGTCCCACATCATCTTGGATTCTCCAATGGGTTAGCTGGGGCTTATTCTCCTGGAGGAAGCAGTAGTCCCAGAGAACAAGCATAGAAATGTAAATGCTTTTTACTTTGTAATCTCTTTCCATTTAGAGATANGTTTAGAGATAATCGTAGAGTCATATGCAGTTGTAGCAAATACTACAGAGAAATCCTACGTATTTTTTATCAGTTTCCCGTGAAGGTAACATCTTGAGAAAGTTTAGTACAATATTCCAGCCAGGCGGTTGATATTTCCCTCAAGACCAGAACCCTCATGTTTCTCTTTTATGGCTGTACCACCTTCCTTCCAGCACGACCCCCTCCTTAAGCCCTGGCAACATCTAATCTGTTCTCCATTTCTGTAATTTTGG
>NW_023193399.1:0-171 GCF_002007445.2 Ailuropoda melanoleuca
CTCGCATCCCAGGTATGAATCCCACTTGGTCATGATGGATAATCCTTTTAATGTACTGTTGGATTCTATTATCGAGGATCTTGTTGAGGATTTTGGCGTCCATATTCATTAGGGAAATAGTTCTGTAATTCTCCTTTTTGAGGGGGTCTTTGCCTGGTTTGGGGATCAAGG
>NW_023193399.1:469-549 GCF_002007445.2 Ailuropoda melanoleuca
TTTTTTGGCATATAGCTGTTGATAAAAATTTCTAATAATCCTTCCAATTTCAATGGTGTTAGTCGTGACCTCTCCTTTTT
>NW_023193400.1:0-530 GCF_002007445.2 Ailuropoda melanoleuca
GCTGCTGCCCAGATGCACTTTCTGTTCACCCCGAAGGCACTATTTTCAGTTGAGAATATACTTGTTCCCTCTGTCTGAACTGAACTCCCCAACCCTGTGCCTCCTGGCATTGCCTTCCTTCGGCACTGGGACTCAGCCCCAAGTCTTGAGGGCTGCTCTCCTTCCAGCCCCTTATTACCTACCCTCCCACCCCGTTCCTTCAGAACTCATTTCACCCGTCTTTAAAGACTTTGCCAGCTATCTAGAAGCGCTTTGTTAATTTTTTCATCTTCTCACATAGATGGTGAGCTCAGTAAGGATAGGAATTTTGTCCGTTTTGTAACCNTCGTTTTGTAACCCAGCTTTTGATACAGTGACTAGCACATAAGCTGGTCCTCAACATTTTCTGAATGAACAGGATTATTTTGGTTACTCTTTTATAAGTGGACTGCTTATAGTTAAGTCTACTTATTTGTGAATTGAGAATCCATTTATGGTTGACCCTCGAACAACATGGGGGTTAGGGGCACTGATATGTCACACAGTCAAAA
>NW_023193401.1:0-1005 GCF_002007445.2 Ailuropoda melanoleuca
GAGCAAGATGAATGCATAGATAAGACAAGCAAGTGAGCTTGACTTGCCAAAGGACTGGATGGATGAAAGAATGAGTTTCAGAAATCATTGAAGCATTGGTGAGGGTATAAAGAGGTGTGACCAGTCAGGATCCAGTAAAAGCCTTAAGTCACAATGCACAATAAGTATGTCACATGTAAGGAATTCAAGACAGACAATCGTCAAGGTCAGAGATTCCAACATTGAAGGTTATATATAACAATCCAAAAGACAAGACGAGTCATAATTCAGAGATCACCAATCCAAAAAAGTAATCCTATCAGACATTTTCTAACCAAACACTCAGCAGTTCAGAAGATACCGCAGGGATTCATGGTCCTTGTCTTCCTCCACTGCCAGATGCCTGACCTCTCCATTAAAACAAACAAACAAGCAAAAACATCATTATGGAGAGGAGAAATGATTAGGTCTAAGTGACAGAGCTTTTACCTAAAAAAGATGAATCCATCAAAAAGAAACTATTTAAACTAAGAACCATTAAGATCCTGCATATTGCAAAGTTTGAAGGACTGTATTTATTGTTTCTACTTCCTAAATAGCCAGGTGTTGGCTCATGAGAAGATTAGCATACCTAAGGATATGGGGAAGCTATATTTATACACCAGAGTGTAACTCAAATAACAGTTGCAGTCTTGCTGTATATGTCTTAGCAAAGTTGTATTTTGAAGTAAACATTTAGGTACATAAATAATTTGGGACTGGTATGCTTAGCAACTTACAACCATTTTTTTCCCTCAGTCCTTCAAAAGGTCTAATCTGAACAATATTATCCTAAAACTTCAAATTTTACCATTTCAAGCTCTGTTCTAGAAACTAATGAAAATGATTGTACGAATGTATCTTCATACAGGATTATCAGCAACAATAAGGAATAATGATGACCTGACATCATGGTTATATAATCTGAAAAGTGCTTATCTCTATTCCATGCCTAATTAGGAAATAAGTGTGTTCCTCATATTTAGC
>NW_023193401.1:8440-9614 GCF_002007445.2 Ailuropoda melanoleuca
GGGTTATATATCTAATAATTGATGGAGTTAGAATTCAAACGTAGGCAAACTGGCTCAAAATTATGCGTTCTTCATCATTACAGTGAATTCCATCCCCCATGGTGCACAAAATTGGATGGAAAAATACAGCATATTTAGAGAAGGTATTGTATATGATACAAGAAATCTCCTCTTTCTGACCAGAACGTTTTATGAGAAAAAGAGAACAGTGTTGGGGACAGAGATCAGATCAGTCTGTCCTAGTTTCCTCACTTGGGATTCCAAAAAGATATGCAAGAAGGTCAAGAACATTGGAATGGAGGAAGGGAGCTCGAAGTGCATAGCTCCTGATACGTACCTTGTGGATATGCCAGCTTTCTAGAGACCAAACAGGGAAACAACTAGCCTGAGACAGTGACAATTGTGCCATAATGGTAGAGCAAGATGAATGCATAGATAAGACAAGCAAGTGAGCTTGACTTGCCAAAGGACTGGATGGATGAAAGAAGAATGAGTTTCAGAAATCACTGAAGCATTGGTGAGGGTATAAAGAGGTGTGATCAGTCAGGATCCAGTAAAAGCCTTAAGTCACAATGCACAATAAGTATGTCACATGTAAGGAATTCAAGACAGACAATCGTCAAGGTCAGAGATTCCAACATTTAAGGTTAATATAACAATCCAAAAGACAAGACGAGTCATAATTCAGAGATCACCAATCCAAAAAAAGTAATCCTATCAGACATTTTCTAACCAAACACTCAGCAGTTCAGAAGATACCGCAGGGATTCATGGTCCTTGTCTTCCTCCACTGCCAGATGCCTGACCTCTCCATTAAAACAAACAAACAAGCAAAAACATCATTATGGAGAGGAAAAATGATTAGGTCTAAGTGACAGAGCTTTTACCTAAAAAAGATGAATCCATCAAAAAGAAACTATTTAAACTAAGAAGCATTAAGATCCTGCATATTGCAAAGTTTGANGCATTAAGATCCTGCATATTGCAAAGTTTGAAGGACTGTATTTATTGTTTCTACTTCCTAAATAGAAGATGTTGGCTCATGAGAAGATTAGCATACCTAAGGATATGGGGAAGCTATATTTATACACCAGAGTGTAACGCAAATAACAGTTGCAGTCTTGCTGTATATGTCTTAGCAAAGTTGTATTTTGAAGTAAACATTTAGGTACAT
>NW_023193402.1:0-625 GCF_002007445.2 Ailuropoda melanoleuca
GTCTTCTATCTTCTCCCTCTCTTATGAATGGGAATGTTTATTGCAATTATACTATCACGGTCTTACCTTTAACATATATTGAGCGTGGAGAGGTCAAATAACTTGTCTCTTTAGACTGAGGTCTTCAGATTGAGACAAACAACACTTGGAGAGCTATATCCAAGAATCTGTACCAAGGAACTTCATCCTCACTTCGACCTGATCTAGGTGATAAGATCCTGGGCCTTGAGTCAATGANGTCAATGAGACAATGGAGCAAGGCTCTAGGGTTCTTGAGCAAAGGAATGAGAGTATTCTTCATGTAAAGGGGTGTGGATCATTGTGGCCAGAGGAAGGAGTGGATCTTCCAGATGGTATGTTCCAAGGGGAACAACAAAATTACCTATATCATATACTTTTCTAGAACATGACCTCACTACTTCCTCATCAACACGTGGAGCCTAACCCCTCTCCTCTCCCTTCAATCTTGACTGATTTCATGTGTAATTTATAAATTGTCATGGAAGTCACACTGTGTGATTTCTGAAGCTACATTCTAAATGGCCATGCAACAGCGACTTGGTTCTACTGTGACACTTGTTCTGGGGGAAGCCAGATACCATGCAAGAAATCCAACAGTCCTGAG
>NW_023193403.1:0-590 GCF_002007445.2 Ailuropoda melanoleuca
GTGTCAAATGGCATATTAGAAGAAGTAGAACAGAGAATTCTTGAGCTTGTCAATGAAAAGTGTATAAATTGATGCACAAAGAGAAAACAAGGAAGTAAACCGGAGGAGGACATAAGAGACGTGTGGGGCATAATGAAAAGGTCTAATCTACATGTAATTTGGATCCCAGAAGGAGAGGAAATGATAGTTAACAATGCTTGAATACCAAGGTACTAGCTGAGGGTTTTCCAAAACTGATGAAATAATTAAATTATGAATCCAAAAACCTTTTAAAAATCCCAGGATGTAAAAAGAGAAAAAAAAGTTTATCAATATCATGATCAAAGTACTGAAAACTAAAGAAAAAACATTTCTTAAAAGAATCTCAGGGGAAAGAAAGACATGAAGTTCAGTGAAGCAATANGGTGAAGCAATAAGACTGGCTGAAATTTCAATAGATACTATGAAAGCCAAAAAAGCAATGGAATGACCAAAAGGAAAAATGCTGTAGGAAAAAACAAACAAACAAAAAACAAAACAAAAAAAATCTTCCAGCCTAAAATTTTACACTTAGTAAATATTATCCAGTAAAAATATCCTACAGACAAGGA
>NW_023193404.1:0-7523 GCF_002007445.2 Ailuropoda melanoleuca
TACATTTGGTCAGTATTTCCTCAAATGTGCTTCACTCACTACAATTAAGGAATATGTATACTCTGTGCTCCATGAAGAAAAGATTCCAGGGAGAGAGAAGCTACTTAAAAGGAAGGTGGATAAGAACATTCTATTGGCCCGGACGGGGGCGGGGGGAGGTTGTAATTGGTTTTCCTTGAGGGCTCAGACTTCCCCATGACTTTGGTTCATCCAAGACTTACTGTATTTAGTAGAAAATATGACTATTCCATGGGGCCCCTGTGTGGCTCAGTTAAGTGTCTATATTCAGCCCAGGTCATGGTCTCGGGGTCCTGGGATTGAGCCCTGCATCAGACTCCCTGCTCATCAGGGAGTCCTGCTTCTCCCTCTCCCTCTGTGTGCTCTCTCTCTCTCTCTCAAATAAATAAATAAATAAAATCTGGGTGGGGAAAAAGGTATGACTATTCCAGCAATGGGAATTGCTGATTCCATTTTCCAAATCCTATCCCTGAGATCTTTTTTTTGACATTTTTACACCACCAACACCACAATCAGGCTTCTCTTAATAGATAGAAAAAAAGAATTGATTGGGGACGCCACTGATGATGTCTATTGCAGTCATTGTTGACTCGAATAGGCTTCTCCATAAATGTCCTTGTTGATGGGGAATTATTTTTGCATGGATATGGGGAAGAATGTTCTTTGATTACCCTGTCAGGGGACGTTTGGCAGTATCCAGAGAAATACCTGGTGTCACAAATGTGTGAGGGGTGCCATTGGAATCTAGTGGATAGAAACCAGGATGCTGCTAAACATTCTGTCAAATGCAGGACATCCTCCAACAGCAAGTAATTTCTGGCCTGAAGTATCAATAGTGCTGAGGTTGAGAAAACCTCGTCTATACCACCTAGCATTGGCATATGATCTCCAAAGGAAATCTTAAAAGAAATGCAAGGTGAAGAAGCAAGTGGGGCAGCATAACCATACCTACCAGGATCAACCACAGAACTTATCTCCAAATATCTAAAAGATTGTTAGACTTGTTAAAAATAGAAGCAGTATTTTAGCAGTATTGTTTCAGATAGCAAACCTAAAACAATTTGAACGTTTTTAATGATGAAGATATTACAATCATACAATCATTGGGACTGTCCAATGGTAAAATACTAGGCACGTTTACAGTATTCAGTGTAATTGGAGAATATTATTGTGTCCATTTGTGAGGAATTCTTTATATTAAAAAATGTTGAAACATATGAGCATTTGAACCAAATCAACACAAAGATCATTTTCTGACTCTTTAACATAAACTACTTTTAGATGAGAAAAGCTACCAATGTGGGTCTATACAGGCTACTAGTCTACGCTCCAGATAATTTATACAAGAGAAATGTGATTGAGGAATAGAGTAACAGCCTTCCGCTGGTCTCTCCTGTACATGCTGGTGGAAGAGAAAGAGGAGTGACTTTTCTTAATCCCCTTTGCAGAATTATACTAGCCTCATCTCTGAATCACCTATTAATACTGAGCTCAGTTAGCACTGTGTTTCAGTTAACAATGAGAATTATATATTGGAAACAATGTGGTAAAACTTTTACCAGATCAGAAGCATTCTTATGCCAGTGAATGATTTTTCTGTCCTTGCATCTTTTTAAATTCAAGCTAAGACAGAATACCAGTAGACTTAGACTGCAAGCGTACAGACTCCCATTGTTTTAAGTCACCAGTAACAGCAGAATTAAAAATTTAATGCAGAAATTAGGAATATTACAACTGCCTTTCCCTTACTGTCTCTCTTTCCTGGTCTTTCCCTTTGTAGTTATTTGCTCTTTCTCATTCATTTCTGGTGGAATGGGTAATTATGCTGTATAATAAAATATGCTTGAGAATACAAATACATAACCCTTCTATATAATTATAATCAGCAAATGCAATTCTTTAATATATTTATGTTAAACATCAGTCTACATATCATTTGTGATCCATATAGGAATTCATTTATAAGCATCTGTTAAAAATGAAATCAATTCCTGGGGCGCCTGGGTGGCACAGCGGTTAAGCGTCTGCCTTCGGCTCAGGGCGTGATCCCGGCGTTATGGGATCGAGCCCCACATCAGGCTCCTCTGCTATGAGCCTGCTTCTTCCTCTCCCACTCCCCCTGCTTGTGTTACCTCTCTCGCTGGCTGTCTCTATCTCTGTCGAATAAATAAATAAAATCTTTAAAAAAAAAAAAGAATGAAATCAATTCCTTTTGTACTTCAGTGACTCAGCTTAATGAGGGTGATGTAATTAACAAAATAAATGCATTTTTAAAGTTGTTATAATTCAATATACTTTTTAAAAACTGTATCTTCTAAAATGAGCAAATAATTTCTACTGAATACCTATCACTTTCATAATTTTCACTTTTAACCAATAATCTTCACATCAGAATTTATCTTTTATAGCATGTCAGCTTTGTTTTGCTGTTTAAATGCAAAAATTTAATGTGTGTGTGAGAGTGTGTGTGTGAGAGAGAAAGAGAGAGAGAACAGGACCGTACCTGCTTAATTCTTCTTCATCCCTTTCCATTCGTTGGCCATGGCAGCATTTATATTATGCCTCTTTCTATTGAAACAGTGGGCTAAATTTTGGAAATGTGGTAATACAGTCTCAGTTTGCAAAAAGATACTTGAATGAACAGAGAACTTTTTATTAAGGTATAAGATGGTCACATTATTTGGTGATCTATGACAACTCACCTCTGAAGTACATCATGTTATAACACAGAGCCATTTACTCTGGACAAAGTCACTTTCAGGAATGGTTTTATTACCATGAAAATGAATAGATGCACTGACTCTAAAGTGCCACCATTGCCCTTTATGAGAATGGTGAACTAGATTAGTTGGCACACTTGCTTCCTTCACTCTTTATGAGCCTTATGTGTTTGGGGATGTTTTCAACATTTTTATCTGGATGATGTTATTTCCAGAAAAATCTTATAACAGTTTTCACATAAGCAAGGAAAAAGTAAACACTGAACTTGCTTAATAAAAATTCAGCCATGAAAATGTGTGTGAATACATTTGTTTAGCAATCCTAACATAGTGATCTTTAGACTTTGCCCAGAGAAATCTTTTGAGGTTTCATATTATGGTAACTTACAAAATCATGAATGTAGAAAAAAAAATGATAGGAAAATAGGAGGTTTAAAATGATAGGGAATATGTTTATTTGGTTCCCTGATTAAAATTAAGTTTTGCACTTATGCAGAATATAGATATATTTGAATAGTTATATAAATGCAAGTATAAGACAGAAGTTATTGGTATGTCTAAGTAGAGAAAAGGCAGTGTGGGTTTTTGTGGTGGTGGTGGTTAGCATTAATACGTGTGTAATGAATGAAATTTTATTCTCAAATCAGTTCAGTGGTACTTTCCATATACCTGGTATTTTATATAATATGCTAAAGGAAACATTGTTCTTGTAAAAAGGGAATTACAGAGAGAAAATTGGTAAATGTAATTAGTGAAAATTAATTTTGTGGGATGAATATTTTTAAAATATTCTTGTGGAAATTGATTAGACTAAAATTTTGAGGAGATTATTTCCCCTACATCATTTTTACTGCCACTTTTGGAAAAATCTAACAGTACTACTTAGTTCTTTAGCTTGCTAAGACTTTTTTTTTCTCTTTACATCAAATACTTCACTAGTTGTATGTTCAAAGAGTTCTCTATCCAGAAAGTGTCAACATGAAAGTCTTCTTCCTACTGAGGAGTGCCTCCATTACTGAATATCAGTTGGTAGAGGTTATGATGTCCCCAGTAATAACAGTTTGATCCTTTGTTAGACTTTTGTTCACTCCATTGTTAAATGAATCTCTGTTGAAAATTATGAAATCAAAACTACAGTACCTTAATAACAGAAGGAATGGGGTAAGGCAGTCTCTCACCTTCAAAGCATCAGGAGTGTGTCTTTTCTAAGTGAAAAATATAGCTTGTCTAGTTAACAAAAAGGGCAGCAAGTTCTTTTATAGGTGTGAAATGGAGTCAGCAAAGTGGTGCTTGTCAAGCAGATGCCAGAGTTCCAACTTCTATACTAGACAATCAAATATGTATCTACTGTGCATTAAAAAAGCTATTATTAAAGGATCCAACACACTATATCAAAAAGAGGCAAGTCCTCATCCCAAGTAAAGGAATTTTCTTTTTGCATTTCTTTCTGTACTTAGAGACTTCTCAACCAGAGTAGAGAAAAATAGGGGGAAAATAGTTCAAATTAACCCTTGAAGGATGAGGACAGTGAGAAAAGTCGATACCATTGCATAAAGGCTTAAAAGCATGATATTGTGTGTGACCTTTGTGTAAGGTGGGGCATTTCCACACTAGAGATGAGAACAGGTGGACTTTTATATTCTGAACCCTAAATTTCCATTCCTTCTTGGTCCCTTTGTTGACATTATTTCACTAAATTGGCCCACAAAGTGTTCAGATCTTCTATTAGAGGGAGTTGGAACTTTTGTTTATTAATATGCATTCGGCAAGTATGCATAGTCCATCCCTCCTTTGCACAAAGTAGCTGATGTGTGTGAGCCATGTGAGGCAGATGTGTAAAGGAATATATGCAGTCAACTGTGTTATTGAGTGTAAATTTTGAAGTTTTGAAGAAATTATATGAGTGTCTGTATCAGTTGCTTAGTAAGCTAGTAGTATAGATATATACAACTTAGTTCAAAGCAATGCTAAGATTCAGCTATAAAGTATGACACTTCTGTATCAGGATGTCACCCACTGAGTATATATATAATTTCTATTTTGAGTTTAAACTTTGGAGCAGCAACTTAATCGAAAAGTCTGTGATGATGGAAATTTCTGTAATATAGAAACGGCCTTTTAAATATGGCTAGCCCTGTGGAAGGGCATTTTTATTTCATTTAATTTTGATTAATTTAAATATAAATATAAATAGATGCATGGGTCTAATGGCTATCTTACCAAATAGCACATCTTTAGAACATCAATAAGACAAAGATAAAGATCCACAAAGAGTTGTAAATATGGAATACCAAATGTATTGAAACAAATAGGACATATACTTATTTTCGAATAGAATTAAGATGACACTTATATTTGCTTACTCATGCCCATGTGTGGTAATCTCATCAACAGTGCTGCCTAATAAGCATGGCTAAAGGAATTCTAAATATATTTGGCTAAAAGCGAGGCAAACAAATTCATCGAACACAATTTTATTAGAAATCTTGAGACTTTATTGATCAATTGAAGGTAGGTCCTGATTTCAAGAAACAAATTATTCAGTGAAGAGCAAAACAAATCAACTAAGGTAAATACAGATGAAATAAGATCTCTATTACAGATCAAGGATGGTGCTCTGGAAGAACAAGAGTATTTAATTCCATGGTCAGGTAAAATAAACCGTTTTCTGGAGAAAGTGGTATTTGTGATGAGCTTTGAAGGATGAGGAGAATAAAAGAAGTAAATGACATACTAAAAAAACAGAGGTATGAAATAGCATATTATATTCATGGAAGTTTCAGAGTGATTGGAAAGTTACAGTTTAAAGTGATGCTAATAGGCAGTCTGGTACCAGGACAAGAAGGGTCCTTGATGTTATGCCTAGAAATTTGAAACTTATTCTGTGGAGCCCACAGATATTTTGATGGTAAAGCAACATGATTTCATCTACGCCTTAGGAAACAAGCGCCATGACAATGTATGGGGTGACTGCTAGGGTAAGAAATTAGAGGCAGGAAAACCAGTGTAGAAGCTACTAACTATAATCCAAGCAAGAAGATACTAGTAGCCTGAATCAGGCTAGTAACTTAGAAGGAATGTAAACATTATCTTTGGGGGACAGTGCAGAGTTTGGAGTTGATTATTTAAGTTAAACATCTTCAGGAGCGGGAGAGGTCAAACATAGTTCATAGCCATCTCATTTCAAGGCCTGGCATAAAAGGTGATGTCCTTAAGGGAAGGTTTGGTTTTAGCTTGCTCACTTCTTTGTTTTGCTTCTTATTTTTTGGTTTCTTTAATTGGTGGGATTCTGATATTCTTGCAAACTCAGTGCAGAAACTGAACATTAAGGAAAAAGGACATGAGTTAAAGAGACATACAATTCACAAAGTAGAACTCCAATTATAGTTATATTTTTAAGAAAAACATTATGGAGGTAATGCAAATTAAGTTGAAAAATACAAACAATACAGAGGTGTAAAGCAAAATGAAAAGCAAAATTAGGCTCACCTCTACCTTTTCCACCATCTTGCCTATGAGGATTTCCACTGTGGATAATTTGCAGTTTTTTCTACCTTAACTTTTTCTATATTAATATAAACATATGTATACATTTTTAAATGGTAACAATTTCTCTTCACTGTGTAATTGTACGCAGAACTATCTATAATGCATACGTAATAGCATTACTGAATTATATACCTGCATATAATGCTACAGTTCTTCAGGTATATTAATTTATTTATACAAATAGAATGAAATTCAGTCAAAGAAACCACTTATCAACTTATCAGATACCTCTTCTGTGTCAGCATATATAGATCTATGTCATTATTTTCAGTGGTTTGTAGGGTATTCCAAAGCATGGATGTATCACTATTTACCTATTCTCTTTGTAGTACACATTTAGGTTGTTTAAAATGTCTTTATGTTATAAATAATGGTGATAATTTAGTACCTTAGTATCTTTAAGGATGTATTCCTTGTTCTAAAACAAGAGTCCTACTGGGAAATACATAAATTAGGCAACATTCAAATGTCAACATGCAACTAAAAATTCTATTTGCGGCTCCTTGTAGGTTTTCGGAGCTCTCCTGAAACAACAGAGACAATGATAGAAGTGATCAGATATTAAATTTTTAAAAGCATTTAAAAATTTGCTTTGTATTATTTCCCAGTAAAGATACAATCTCATTTTTAATTATTCAAAACTCATGTTATATATGCATGTGGTTTTAAGTTTTGTATTTATTCATTCACGTAGCTTCCAGGCAACACCCACACACACCACATACACGTGTTCACACAAACTTCAGGTCTCTTTACAATGTATCATTTAAAAGTGATATGTTTTGTTTGAGGTTTGGTCAATGAAAAATCCACCCAATTGCAGTTCAGAGAATTTCCATTTGAAAAGAGGTGAACAGGATTTTCACCTTGTGAATACTCAGAAATTGAATCTCAGAAACAAATTTACTCCCAGGAAACATTGTTTTTATACGGAAAATGAGGACCTAGGAAGTGGCAATTTTCAGAATGATGCAAATCGACAAACACAACTAGAAATATATTATAGCTTAGTGGGAATTGCAAAGAACTTTCTACTTGTGTAAATGTAATTCTTCCCTGGCAGGGAATTGACACTGCAGTTTCTCTTTAGCTTCATTCAATTTAATTCAAATATGTAATTACCACTTCCCATTTAAAAAATAATAATAGGGGCGCCTGGGTGGCACAGCGGTTAAGCGTCTGCCTTCGGCTCAGGGCGTGATCCCAGCGTTATGGGATCGAGCCCCACATCAGGCT
>NW_023193404.1:7644-8086 GCF_002007445.2 Ailuropoda melanoleuca
AATAATAATCTGTTCTTCTGAAGGTAGAAAGATGAAACTACAATCAACTAATTATCAATATTTTGGAAGCCATATCTGTAAATTATATAAATCCAAATCGTTCTCTGACAATCCTGTGATCCCCTGTGTCTCAAATTGCTGAAGACAGAGACTAATGCAATTATTTGCTCGTATTTGAGATCCCTAAATGTTGGAGTCAGAGATAAGCAAGTCATAATTTTTTCATACAGAAATTAAAACTTAAAAAAACAAAACAGACCACCTATCTCATGGGATCTTCATCTGCCTTAATATACTGGGCTGCACACATGCCTTCCTATGTGACTATACAAGCATATCCACTGTAATGGCTTTAAAATGCCGTACTATGCAAAGATACAAGTGTAATTTGGCTAGCCATAGGGGATTCCACATCTCAGGGGTTTGGGGGGTTTTGTTTGTT
>NW_023193405.1:0-302 GCF_002007445.2 Ailuropoda melanoleuca
GAACTACCATATGACTCAGTAATTCCACATCTGAATATATACCCAAAATAATTAAAAACAGCATCTGAAAGGGGTATCTGTATAGCCATATTCATAACTGCATTATTCATAATAGTCAAATATTCATTAATAGATGAACGGATCTATTCATGGATATGATATGAATGAATATGAATGGATAAACGAAATGCAATATATACGTACAATGGAATATTCTTCAGCCTTAAAAGAAAGTAAATTTGGACAAATGTTACACATAGATAGACTTCGAAGACATTATGCCAGGTGAAATAAGCCAGTCA
>NW_023193405.1:398-788 GCF_002007445.2 Ailuropoda melanoleuca
CCAAGGGGGAGGAAGAGGTGGAGTGTGGTTGTTTAATGGGAATAGAATTTCAGTTTTGCAAGATGAAAAAGTTTTGGAGATTGGTTTCACAACAATGTGGATAAACTTAACACTAGTAAACTGTACACTTAAAAAAATAGATAAGAAATTAGAACAATGAGATATCACTACACGTCCATTGGAACGACCAATATCCAGAACACCGACAGCACCAAATGCTGGTGAAGATGTGAAGAAGGAGGAGGGTAGTACGCACGCACTTCTAGTGGGAATACAGAACAGTACAGCCATTTCAGAAGACTGTTTGGTAGTTTCTTATAAAACTAATATACACACTCTTCCCACATGATCTAACAATCAATCTCTTTGGTATTACCCAAAAGAATAGGA
>NW_023193406.1:0-246 GCF_002007445.2 Ailuropoda melanoleuca
ATAGACAAGGCAAGAAACAACAATTGTTGGAGAGGATGTGGAGAAAGGGGATCCCTCCTACATTTTTGGTGAGAATGCAAGTTGGTACAGCCACTCTGGAAAACAGTGTGGAGGTCCCCTGAAAAGTTAAAAATTGAACTACCCTATGACCCAGGCATTGCACTACTGGGTGTTTACCCCAAAGATACAGACGTAGTAAAGAGAAGGGCCATATGCACCCCAATGTTCATAGCTGCATTGTCCACA
>NW_023193406.1:631-848 GCF_002007445.2 Ailuropoda melanoleuca
TATTGCATGGTGCACTGGGTGTTATACGCAACTAATGAAGCATCAAACTTTACATCGGAATCTGGGGATGTAATGTATGGTGATTAACACAATACAATAAAATAAAATTAAAAAAAAATAAAAAATAAAATTACATGATTAATCAAAAAAAATGTTGAGAATTCGTTCTTTCTGATAGCTGAGTAATATTCCATTGTATATATGGACCACAGCTTCT
>NW_023193407.1:0-732 GCF_002007445.2 Ailuropoda melanoleuca
AGATCAAAACTCTAAGTATCTCTAAGCAATTCTCCTCACTAGCTATAGGCCAAGACATTGCGTTTTTCTATGATTTCTGTTTGTCTGCTGTCTTCCGATAATACCTAATTTTGGCGTATGCAATGTTATGATGACCCAAAGTACTGGTAATATTTTCTCTTCTGCTGCTGAAGGGCATGGGGGCAGTCTTTTTCAACAAAGGAGAGAATTGCATTGCAGCTGGACGGTTGTTTGTGGAAGAATCCATCCACGACGAATTTGTGACAAGAGTGGTAAGAAATCTTCACATTTGTTCTAAGAGTTGTGTAGCAACTGCTTTTTACCTGAAAAGGACTTCTGGCATTATTGATGGATTTTTAGGTATGACGTTAGTACTGTGATATGTGTGTATATATATGTATATAGTTAAACACCATAGTCCTTATCTTTTAGCTACTTTCTGACATATCTACAGAGGAAATTATATGATGTCTAGACTTCAGNGAGTTATAAATAACCCTGGAGGGGAGGAAGCTAACGGGGGAATAAATTGGCCATGAGTGGTAATTGTTGAAGCTGGGTGATGAGTACATGACGTTTCATTATATCATCTACTTTTATATGTATTTACAATTTTTCCATAGTAAAAAAGTATAGGTCTCTATAAAAAGAAACCTTAAGGGCTTTTATTACCTATACCTTGCTCTGCATTTATAGTAAATTATATCTTTGACACTCATGGGAGATATACTC
>NW_023193408.1:0-1346 GCF_002007445.2 Ailuropoda melanoleuca
AGTATCATATGATTTCTCTCATCTATGGAACATAAGAACTAGGATGATCGGTAGGGGAAGAAAGGGATATATATATATTTTATAGTATAAAAAGTATAACTACAATAACTTGTGAATGGATACACAATATAATCATAAAGTGTGACATCAGTAGCATAAAGTATGGAAGGAGAAGTAACAGTGTAGAATTTTTGTATGTGATGGAAGAAAAATTATTATCTTAAATAGACTGTTAAAACTATGTTTATGTAAAGCCTATCTCCAAGCTCAGTAATTTTTTTCTTGGAATTCAATCTACTAATAAGCCTATGAAAACAGTTCTTCATTTCTATTTTCTTATGTTTTATTGGTAGCATTCCATTTAACTTCTTCTTGTAGTTTCCATCACTCTTCTGAAAATTTCCTGTTCATTCATACTGTTCACCTTTTCCATGATAGACTAGCATTAATTGCAGTTATGTTAACTTGTCTACCTGACACATTCAACATATGAGTTATCTCAGTGCCTGTCTCTGTTGATTGTACTCTCTCTTTTCATGGGTTGTTTATTTCTTGCTTTTTTTGTGTGCCTCAGATTTCTTGGTTGAATGTTTGACATTGTATGCAGAACACTAGAATCTGAGGTAAATAATATTTATGTCTGGAAAGGAGAACATATCTTATTCTGCTTGGCTTTTCTTGTTTGTGAGTTGAATCAGTCCGAGGTTTGGCTATTGTTGCTGCTATGGCTACCTTTAGTGCATCACTGTTTTCAAATCCCTCTGTGTTATTCTGTATGTTGGGTGAAGGCTAGGATGTGAGTAAGTTTATGCCGATGTTTTTGGTCCCGTCTCAACTTCTAGCCTTTCCTATATGCCTACACCACAGAGCATATCACTTTATACACTGTTGCCCTTTCCCCATTGGTAGACTGCTATTGTTTATAATTCAGTGCTTGTTAGATTGGTGTTGGGGCAGTGTTTTCTGTTGTCCTGTTCCCAGACCAGTCTAGTGTAAATAAGTGTCACAGGTAAGGCTTTTATTTTTTACTTTTATTTATTTTTTAAAGGTTTTGTTTATTTATTTGAGAGAAAGAGAGAGAGCACAAGTGTGGGGAGGGGCAGAGGGAGAGGGACAAGCAGACTCCCCTCTGAGCAGGGAGCCAATACAGGGCTAGATCCCAGGACCCTGGGATCATGACCTGAGCTTCAGGCAGATGCTTAACCAACTGAGCCACCCAGGCACATCACCAGTAAGACTTTTAATTTGATTTGAACTTGGGTAAGGGGAGTGCCCGGGTGGCTCAGTCATTAAGTGTCTGCCTTCGGCTCAGGTCATGGTCCCAGGGTCCTGGGATTGAGCCCCGC
>NW_023193409.1:0-880 GCF_002007445.2 Ailuropoda melanoleuca
GTGTTCCCTCTCTCGCTGGCTGTCTCTATCTCTGTCAAATAAATAAAATAATAAAATCTTATAAAAAAAAAGAACCATATGATCTTCTCAACTGATGCAGAAAAAGCATCTGACAAAATAAAGCAACCAATAGATACTCTTAATAGATACTTTTCTGTAAGTATCGACCTTAATTTATTGTTGACATCCTTCTTGAAATATTTTCTTCCACTGGTTTTTCTGAGGCTTCAGGGTCCCACCTTTAGAGTTTCAGAGTTTTCAGAGTTCAGCTATCAGGGGTTTCTCTTCTAGTTGCATACCACAGTAGACATGACATGATCTGATCCCATTTGTACCCATGGCTTTGCTGATGTTTCCCAAATCAAAAACTCTCTCTTGAACTGTGCATTCATATATCCAAATATTATATTTCTTCACTGGATCTCAAAGGTAGTTTAAAGTCATCTTGTAGAAAAATAGCCTTCTTATCCTAATCACAATCCCTGTTCACACTTCATGTTCTCTAGCTCAGTAAATGCACTGCCATGTACATTAGAGCTCATAACTGAATCCTCAGGAAAAAACTTAACTTCTATCTCATCCTGTACAACCTATAAACTACCAGTTCCTATAGATTCTAAAATCTAAAGATTTCTAAAATCCTACCAATTTTACCTTCTACCATAATTTTTTCGTTCTACTTGATACCACNGGTTCTACTTGATACCACTAACTCTCACCCAAGTTACTACAATAGCCTTTCAAATGAGTTTCTTCTCCTTTTTTGCTCATTCATTCTTTATAATGCAACAGAAAGACAAGTTAAATATAAACTATAATATTTTTCTGTTTGGTATAAACATTTCAATGGATCTTTATGGTCTTCAGTATAATTTTTATA
>NW_023193410.1:0-1188 GCF_002007445.2 Ailuropoda melanoleuca
AAAAAAATAAGCTTGGTATCTAACCAGAGAATCTTTAACCCAGAAACATAGATCATGGAATATTTTATGAAAAGGCAACAGAAAAGGGGTTTAGTTATTTTACCCCATCTAATCTCCACTGGCAAAAAAGTTATTCTGGTGTCTTAAATTTCCTGAGTCTACATCAAGTTTCTTTTCTTTACTTTTTTTTTTTAAATCAAGTTTCTTAAATGCCTTCAGCTTCTATTCTTCCACATATGATATAGAACTGTTAACCTCATGCAGTTATTTCAAAAAATAAATTAAATAATGATGTACATAAAATCCTTAGTGCATTACATGGCATATGGTAAACTCCTCAATAAATTGTAGTGACAATGAGACAATATATCATTATTTCTATCATTACTGTCTTTATTTTTTATTTTATTTTTATGTTTTTAGCTATAATTTAATTTTAAAATTATGTATATTTAAGGTGTACAATATGACTTATTACACATATATGTAATGAAATGATTACTACAATCAAACTAATGAACATACCCTCTCACATAGTTACATACAAATGGCAACAGGTACATGATGAACACCACTAATTATCAGGGAAACACAAATCAAAAACACAGTGATATATTACCTTATACCTGTCAAAATGGCTGCTAACAAAAACTTAAAAATAAATAAATAAAATATAGCGATTGTTGGTGAGGATGTGGAGACAATGAAACCCTTGTATATGCTGTTGGTGAGAACATAAATTGGTATAGCCCTTCTAGGAAATATGGAGGTTACTCAAAAAATTTAAAATTCAACTGCCAAATGATCCAGTAATCTCTCTTCTGTGTATATACTCAAAGGAACTAAAATCAGTATTTTGAGGAGATACATGTTTTTATTATTTTAACATGACAGTCTACATTTAATTCCATGATTTTTGTCATTGGACCTTTTCTTTTCTTTTTTTCTTTCTTTTCTCTTTTTCTTTTCTTTTCTTTTCTTTTCTTTTCTTTTCTTTTCTTTTNTTTCTTTTCTTTTCTTTTCTTTTCTTTTCTTTTCTCTTCTCTTCTCTTCTCTTCTCTTCTTTTCTTTCTTTCTTTCTTTCTTTCTTTCTTTCTTTCTTTCTTTCTTTCTTTCTTTCCTTTCTTTTTTTTTTACATTTTATTTACTTATTTGACAGAGAGAGAGAGCACAAGCGGGGGGGGGGGG
>NW_023193411.1:0-169 GCF_002007445.2 Ailuropoda melanoleuca
GGAATCGGGGTCCCCAGTGAAAAGGCTGCTGTTCGCTGGAGGTGTTTTCCTGGACGCTCTGCTTTATTACGGAGGAGAAGGGCGCTGAGTGCTCGAAAATCCTGAACCTTTTCCTTCATGCTCCCTTACTCACGAGAGATGATGATCGTTGATGTTTCCCTGGACTGTG
>NW_023193411.1:544-1038 GCF_002007445.2 Ailuropoda melanoleuca
CCCTACACCCAATGTGGAATCGGGGTCCCCAGTGAAAAGGCTGCTGTTCGCTAGAGGTGTTTTCCTGGACGCTCTGCTTTATTACTGATGAGAAGTGCGCTGTGTCCTTTAAAATCCTGTACCTTTTCATTCATATTCCCTGACTAACGAGAGATGATGATCGTTGATATTTCCCTGGACTGTGTGGTGTCTCAGAGACCACTATGGGGCACTCTCGTCAGGCTTCCGCGACCACTTTCCCTCATGTTTCCCTATTCACGAAGGGTGATGATAGTGCTAAGACGGTCCCTGTACGGTGTTGTTTCTGACGGACGTGTTTTGGGCCTTTTCGTTCAAGTGCCGCCAGCAGTTTTGACAGGATTTCCGCAGGGAGCAAACATTTCGTTGGAAGCGGGTGTTGGCCGAATTGTCTTTCTCAGTGCAGTGTTCGTCGTGTTTCACTCACGGTTCCAAAGCACCTTGATTCCTGTTCCACCTTCCATAAGGCCGTCGTG
>NW_023193412.1:0-552 GCF_002007445.2 Ailuropoda melanoleuca
GACAGTCTCTTCAAGAAATGGTGCTGGGAAAATTGGACAGCTACATGCAAAAGAATGAAACTTGACCACTCCCCCTCACACCATACACAAAGATAAACTCCAAATGGATGAAAGACCTCGATAGGAATCCATCAAAATCCTAGAGGAGAACATAGGCAGCAACCTCTACGACATCGGCCACAGCAACCTTTTTCATGACACGTCTCCAAAGGTAAGAGAAACAAAAGATAAAATGAANGACACGTCTCCAAAGGTAAGAGAAACAAAAGATAAAATGAACTTGTGGGACTTCATCAAGATAATAAGCTTCTGCACAGCCAAGGAAACAGTCAAAAAAACTAAGAGGCAGCCCACAGAATGGGAGAATATATTTGCAAAGGACACTACAGATAAAGGACTGGGATCCATGATCTACAAAGAACTTCTCAAACTCAATACGTGAGAAACAAACAAATCATAAAATGGGCAGACACTTTTCCAGTGAAGACATACAAATGGCTAACAGACACATGAAAAAAATGTTCAACATCATTAGCCATCAGGGAAATTCAA
>NW_023193413.1:0-2945 GCF_002007445.2 Ailuropoda melanoleuca
AAACTCACTTGTATGTACACACACACACAAGCAGGACTGAACAAAGAGAACAACAATTCCAATAGTAACTATGCTCAATTTTTTACATATATGAAATAAATCTATTGACCACATTAGGAGGATGGATACCAGTATCCCCACTAGTCTGGTGAGAATATTATCATTTTAGAAAGAATTGGTTGTCTTCCCAATTTCAAACAGCTACTGTGTGGTAGATCCAAGATGAAACTCGTACACTGGTTCCAAAATGTTTCATTTAATATCATTTAGAAAGTGTTTCATCATTTCTTCTTGATAAATCACCACTATTTTTGTACATTGTAGATTTCCTTTGGTCAATTGCAGGTTACTCTTTTTACTCCTATTTCTAGCGGATGTTCATACATTATGGTGTTTTGGCAGCATAAATATATCATTCTTTTCTCTTTTGGAGAAATTGGATTTTGCTGCTCTATTATTCTGGGCATCAAGGGGATACCCCTAGGGTTGGAATGCTGACAGACTCAGGGAAGCTTTCTCATCATCAAGATCTCTCAGGGACCACCTGGGCTTATTAGACCTTTCTCCCCCTTCTTCCTTTTCTCTGTTTCCTTTTAGTTTGTTACACTTCTCAAAATACAGAACAAAATGGTCATGTTAAAATAGAGCACCAAATTACATGTCCATGGGAATCTTACCACCTGGAATTTGGGGACTTTTCTATATTCATTGGAGTACTGCAATTTGATGTTGGGAGCTTAACTAGTACATTTCTTTCCTAAATATTGTAGCTGGAGGTGAGAGGACACTGGTAGTCACATGGTCCCAGGACTCTGTAGTGTGCCAGTATGGGAACCTTAAAATACAGACTCCAGGATGTTAACCAACACCTGGGAACAAGCAATGGATCCATTGTTATAGACAGGATTCCATGGAAACAAATTAATGAAGTGCAAGGAACACCATGTGAGTGAAGTATTCCCTGTGTCTTGAAGTCTTACCTGTAGCAAGGGGGCCACCTCATTCCTCAACATCGCCTGACACCACCTCTCATCACTCTCACTCTTATTCCTCTCCTGACTACACGGGTTCCATGTTGAATCCTGGGTATCCATTCAAAACAGGTGCCTTCCTCAGGGCCTTTGCACTGGCTCTTTCTCCTGCGGGGCACACATGTCCACAGATAAACTTGTGTCTCCTGTACAGATTTCCCTAAGGTCTCTCCTCAAATGTCACCTTGTTTAGCTCTTCCTGAATCCCAGTAAAGATAACACCCTATCCACTTTCTTTTATGCCTGCTTATTCTCATCTCATTGTAATTATAACATTTCTACCATGTTACTAATGCCCACTTGTATTAAAATTAACCATTTTTCCCCTAATTTTAGTCATCAAACCACCACATGGGACCAGGCAATAATACCCAAATTTCAGGATTTCTTCTGATGGGATTATCAAACAAACCAGAACTGCAGCTCCCTATTTTTGGTCTTTTCATCTCCATGTATCTGATCACTGTGTTTGGAAACCTGCTCATCATCCTGGCCGTCAGCTCTGACTCCCACCTCCACAACCACATGTACTTCTTCCTGGCCAACCTGTCCTTTGCAGACATCTGTTTCACCTCTACCATCACCCCAAAGATGCTGGTGAATATACAGACACACAGCAAAGTTATAACCTATACAGGATGTATTAGCCAGATCTGCTTTTCCTTACTTTTTGCAAGCTGGGAAGACTTTCTCCTGGCCGTGATGGCCTATGACCGGTTCGTGGCCATCTGTCACCCCCTGCACTACAGGGTAATCATGAACCCCCACCTCTGTGGACTGCTGGTTCTGGTGTCCTGGATCATGAGTGTCCTGAATTCCTTATTACAGAGCTTAATGGTGTTGCAGCTGTCCTTCTGTTCAGAGGTGGAAATCCCCCACTTTTTCTGTGAACTCCATCAGATGATCCAACTTGCCTGTTCTGATACCTTTCTTAATGACACAGTGATATATGTTTCAACTGTGCTGCTGGCTTGTGGTCCCCTCACTGGGATTCTTTATTCATACTCTAAGATAGTTTCCTCCATATGTCGAATCTCATCAGCTCAGGGCAAGTATAAAGCACTTTCCACCTGTGCATCTCACCTCTCAGTTGTTTCCTTATTTTATTGTACAGTCCTGGGAGTGTACCTTAGCTCTGCTGCTACCCAGAGCTCCCACGGAAGTGCTGTGGCCTCGGTGATGTACACAGTGGTTACGCCCATGCTAAACCCCTTCATTTACAGCCTCAGGAACAAAGACATAAAGGAGGCTCTGATAAGATTCCTCAGGAGAGTAACTATTAAAGGGACAATTGTCCTGGTGGTGAAGAAGTGCCTTGGTTGTAGGGCTCAAAGCCATGATTTTTGATCATTGTGAAATAGAATTTGCTCCTATGTATTTCCTGAAATATCCATTTCTTAGAATCCAACTTCTCTATGCAATTTCAGAATACTCCATTTACTAAGTTTTCTGCTCTATCTGATGTGCATACAGTTTTCCCCTTGGTCCATTTTCATGTGTTCCCACAATTTCTCCCAACCTTGGAACAGAAATATTTGAAAACTTCCATATCTTTTAATAGAACACCTTGATTTCTTAAAAATGACTTCTTTTCAAATGACATATGTCATGCTAAGTAAAATTTCCCTAGACTTCCTGAAGGAATAACCATGAGTTGTATTACTCAGATGGATAAAACTACACCTGGCACCNTTCAGATGGATAAAACTATACTTGGCACCTAACACCTTTTACATAATTTCATCATAGAGGAAAACATGAAATCACTGTGTTCACTTTGAATCTGTTGTCATTCCTTTTCACTCTTTAACTGCTCTTCCCAATGACATAGATATTATCATCATTTCCTTTAAGCCTAAGCCTGTGGATAGTGATGGTGTAGGCTAAGAATGCCTGCGACACTCACCTGGACCC
>NW_023193414.1:0-560 GCF_002007445.2 Ailuropoda melanoleuca
CTCCTAGCATGAAATCTCAGAGAAGTCCCATGACTTTGTAGTCACTCTCTGATTTTTTTTTAAACTCCTGACGGCACGTCTAGTCAAAAAAGTATTTGTTCTCATTTCATTAAAATGTTGGCGCAGTTGAACAATCCCGATTTCAACCTTAACTTGAGGTTAAAACACCTGCCCTCTCAAACCTTGAATATTTTGCAGGATGAAAACTAACAATAGGGAAGGCAGGTGTGGTCAGTTTCTTGATTTACTGTTCTGCTAATTTTCCTCTTCCTATCCTGCAACATTTCATCTCCTCACTTGTTAGTTTGCTTCTGGCTCCTCCTGTATTAGGGTGGATACAGGGAGAGAGAAGATGTGAGAAAATGCCTTCTTATGAAATGGCATTTGTGCTTTCTAATCTTGGTAGATGNTAGATGTGAGAAAATGCCTTCCTATGAAATGGCATTTGTGCTTTCTAATCTTGGTAGATGTTGAATGTTAATTCTTGGCTTGGGCATTTTGGCTTTTCTGGGTTTTCCTCCGTATGAACCTCTAACTGTACTCCCTCTTTGAACTCGGGG
>NW_023193415.1:0-2495 GCF_002007445.2 Ailuropoda melanoleuca
GTCTATCCTAGAAAATGTAGAAAATGTGAACTTGAGAAAAGTACGTATTTTACTGCTGTTTGATGGTGTTTAGCATATGTTTACTATGTACAATCAATCTATAGTGCTCTTTAAGTCCTCTATATTACCCTTTTCTCTGAGTATTCCAGTAATTATCATTATAAATGAATCTAGTTAATTAGACAGTGTATATTAAAGTCATTTCATAAAATTTTATCTGCCAGTTTATGCCCGTTTGAGGAGCTTAGTTTATTTATATCTAAAGTAGTTACTGATACAGANGTTTGAGGAGCTTAGTTTATTTATATCTAAAGTAGTTACTGATACAGAGAGACTTATTTTGTTATTTTGATATCCGTTTTCTGTATGTCTTATAGGGTTTTTTTTTTCTTTTTCTTCCTTACTGCTTTCCTTTGTGTTTATTTGATTTTTTTCAGTTACACATTTTTACTTTTTTGTGATTTTTTGATGTCTTATACAGATATTTTCGTTGTGATTATCATGCAGATTACATAATTTAATCCTAAAGTACAACACATTTTAAAGATTTTATTTATTTACTTATTTAGAGAGAGTGAGAGGATGATTGGGGAAGGGCAGAGGAAGAGAGAAGAATTTAAGCAGACTCCCTGCCAGGTGTGGAGCCTGATACTGGGCTTAACCTCATGACCCCAGGATCATGACCTGAGNTTTAATCTCATGACCCCAGGATCATGACCTGAGCCAAAATCAAGAATCCAATGCTTAACCTACTGAATAACCTAGGCACCCCAGGACAATGTATTTTAAAATAAAGGGATGGGGGTTGGGCTAAATGTGTGATGGGTATTAATGAGAGCATTTGTTGGGATAAGCATTGGGTGTTATATGTAAGTGATGAATCACTAAATTCTACTCCTGAAACCAATATTATACTATATGTTAGCTAACTAAATTTAAATTAAAAAATTAAAAAAGAATATTATCTTCAACTTTTTTTTTCTTAATGTCCGCTCAATAATATTGGGATCCTAGAAACATGGGATTCATCTGAGAATATATCCAACTCTGCAGCACTCTTGAGACAGTGGTAGATATTCCCCTGGAAGAAAGAAACTGCTATCCTGAAATTAGGTTAAAACACAGGTTCAGACTGATAGCATCTTTAGGGCCTACTTAGTAGGAAACTGATTCCATAAGAAGTCGATGCCCTTCCATGAGAGTCCACTGGTGACAGAGCAAAGTAGGAAATAAAAGGATAATTCAGTGGACAATGTTGGATCCCAATTCTTGACAAGGCAGGGGAAAGTTTTGCTGAACTTACTTTGTATCCATCGTTTTTTTCATGTTCTTCCATACATATTGATCTAAGAAATACGTCCAACTCAAATTCCATGTCACTGTGCCAAGAAACCCATCTGTGACATGCATGGAAGCTGCCCTCTCTTTAATCCCTTATGTCACTAAGTTTGCTTCAGGACAAGTGCCTGCTTTGCTGTCCATCACCAGTTCCAAGTCATTCTCCTTCCATCCTCAAATTGTAATCAGTTCCTCCAATTTCACTTCATGAGGCTTTACTGCCCCCAATCTCTCCTCTTTTTTTGTGTTATCAACCCTCCAAAGTTCACCACCTCAGATGATTATGTCTGAATTGCAACCTTTCTTACCGTCCTTATTGTAGGCAAAAAGAAAAACAGGAAATGACCTGTGATGTGTTCTATGAATCTGTGCAGTAATGACATAAGTTCTAATGTAATTTTTAAATTATTATAAATTTGTAAATTTATCTTATAACATTCAAGCATAAATTCTATCACAGTAACATCATCATATATTCTTATTTTATACAATGCCAAACATATTTTATGACATGAGATGTAACAATCAGCAATTTAAATATGAAAACAGATGAGATTCCATTACACAGTGATGAACTTTTTTTTTTTTATATTCAGGACTTATAAGCACATTTTTTCTGCATACAAACACATTTTCTTTCCGATGGCTGAGTAACAGTTCATTGTATATATGGACCACATCTTCTTAATCGAGTCATCTGTTGAAGGGCATCTCGGCTCCTTCCACACTTGAGCTATCGTGGACAATGTTGCTATGAACATTGGGGTACATATGGCCCTTATCTTCACTATGTCTGTATCTCTGGGGTAAAAACCCAGTAGTGCAATTGCTGGAACATAGGTTAGTTCTATTTTTAGCTTTTTAAGGGACCTCCACACTATTTTCCAAAGTGGCTGTACCAACTTGGATTCCCACCAACATTGGAAGAGGGATCTCCTTTCTCCACATCTTCTCCAACATTTGTTGTTTTCTGCCTTGTCAATTTTTGCCATTCTAACTGGTGTAAGGTGATATTNGGTTAGTTCTATTTTTAGCTTTTTAAGGGACCTCCACACTATTTTCCAAAGTGGCTGTACCAACTTGGATTCCCACCAACATTGGAAGAGGGATCTCCTTTCTCCACATCTTCTCCAACATTTGTTGTTTTCTGCCTTGTC
>NW_023193416.1:0-834 GCF_002007445.2 Ailuropoda melanoleuca
ATAAAATATACAACAGAAAAAGTGAACCCTAATGCAAACTATGGACTTTGGGTGATTATGATTTGTCAGTGCATGATTTTATCAATCGTAAGAAAAGATGTACCACTCCGATGGGGGATGTTGATAATGGGGGGATTATTTATGGGTGGAGGTGAGTGGTATATGGGAAGTCTCCACACCCTCTGCTCAATTTTGTTGTGAACCTAACACTGCTCTAAAAAATAAAGTCTATTAAAAGATAGAAGTTACTGGTGTAGGTACAGAATGCGATATTCTAAAAAGTAAGCAGATATAATACTCAAACACATGAAACCCGACCAATACAGAAGAACTTTAATTCGCTACCTAATTATTTTGAAAATGCTTTAAATTAACCTGTGTGGGAATTCACAAATGTAAAAGTGCTTCATTGATTATTTTATCACTACTATAGACATTGACAATTGCTATTTTCAACTTTGACCTATTTTTACGTGTGTAAGCGTGGAATATAAATAAATCATGATACATAAAAATACAGTTGCATCATCTCTCTGTTGGTATTAGGTGCTGGTTTATTATTTTTTTTCAATTCTCTAATTAGATGTATAAACACAACCTATTTGAGTCAGTTGGGAAGTGTTAACATAGAAATATCACCATGTGGCNTGTGGCTTCATGGTTTATGTATGTTTAATATCTGTAATTTAGGACAATGATGAATACAGATGAGATTGTTGCTTTGGTCTGGAGATATTCATCTGATAGGAATAGCCATTGGAACTGCAACAGCATAAAATTAAAGTGTCAGACTTAAGAGTCTTAACTGATAGAAGCATAATCATTGAGAGTTTA
>NW_023193417.1:0-366 GCF_002007445.2 Ailuropoda melanoleuca
TAACCATCCTATCATTGGTAATCATTTCTGTCTATTTGCTGACGAAGAAATGAAGAAACGAAACATTCCATCCAGGCCTCTGAGCTTTTCCCACCTGACAACATTCAGGCATCGCTTTCCATTTCCCCAAAATCATGTGCAGAGAAGCGAAACCTTTCCAGGGCCTCCTACTGATAAGAACATTCCATGAAGTTCGAGATGTTTCCTTGGGACCAATACACATCCATCAAGGCACAGTTGCTAACAAACAGTATCTGGAATACACTTAGGCATTGCAAACATAACATACAGGTGATTAAGCATTATATATATATATGTAGAAACATGAAGCAACTTAAACCATAATGAGTGAGCTTCTGATGCTTG
>NW_023193417.1:482-1333 GCF_002007445.2 Ailuropoda melanoleuca
TCCTCCTTTATACCGGCCGCAATTCCCTCCTCTTACAGGCTACACGAGTCGCCTAACCATCCTATCATTGGTAATCATTTCTGTCTATTTGCTGACGAAGAAATGAAGAAACGAAACATTCCATCCAGGCCTCTGAGCTTTTCCCACCTGACAACATTCAGGCATCGCTTTCCATTTCCCCAAAATCATGTGCAGAGAAGCGAAACCTTTCCAGGGCCTCCTACTGATAAGAACATTCCATGAAGTTCGAGATGTTTCCTTGGGACCAATACACATCCATCAAGGCACAGTTGCTAACAAACAGTATCTGGAATACACTTAGGCATTGCAAACATAACATACAGGTGATTAAGCATTATATATATATATGTAGAAACATGAAGCAACTTAAACCATAATGAGTGAGCTTCTGATGCTTGTGGCTCTACAGGAAAAGTTTTAAACTCTTCCTGCGGCTGGACTGCACCCCCACTCCCCCGCTCCCTCCTCCTTGCCTACAAGGTGAGATAAGAGGGCTTCTGCAAGGGAACAAGCATCTAATATGAGAAGCTAGCCTGAAACTTAAATGCATTGTTTTTACATATGAACAATGTTCACCAAGCCTTATGCACTAAATGTATACAACGACTATTCATCTCTACATTCCCCCCTTTTTTAGTAAAGACAAATCCTTTTGTCTCAAGGAGAGGGCAATATTACTTTGGGGACCATAAGGAAGGTAGAAAGCTGTTCCCTAATAACTTTTAAACACAGATTACTTTAGGAGAGAATATTCTGTTGAAAATCCCTTTTATTTGATCCCTTAATCTCTTAACATTGGTTTAGAATTCTATTTATTGGTTCAAATACTC
>NW_023193419.1:0-1526 GCF_002007445.2 Ailuropoda melanoleuca
CCCTCTGCCCCTCCACCCAGCTCAAGCTCACTCTACCGTGCTCTCTCTCTCAAATAAATAAAATCCTTTTTAAAAAAGAACCCTAAAAGGGTCCCTGATGAATGGATAAACAGAAAAGTCTCTTTTTTCATCTGGTCTGACACTGGTCCATGTTTTTTTTTACAAGGCTTGGATAGAGGATTACACCTTTTATTTTATCCCCTCAGTTAGGTGCAAGCTGAACAGCCATATGCACAGAAGCCAAGAGGAGGAGGGTTTCAAGACAAAATAGTCAACAGTAGCAAATGTTGGTAAGAGGTAGAAATAAATAAGGAAAGAAAGACAGCTACTGGGTTTAATGGCATGGATGAAAAACCCTGGGCTGTATTAAAGAGGTGCTGAGGACAAAAAGCCAGATTGAAGTGTGCTGAGATGTAAGTGTAAATTGAAAAAATGGAAATGTTAACATCAAAATACAGACCATTCCTTCAAAAAGGTCAATTGGTTAAGGTGGTAATTGAATAAAGATAAGGGATAACTTCCAAAAATTCAACTATGTGAGAAGGTAGCTGGGTTAAGATGGAGAACTTTGGGGACATTTCATTATTGTTTTAATGGAAAGAACTCCAGCAAGTTTGAAAGCTAACAGGAAGGATGCAGTTGAGAGAAAGAGAGGTTGAACGCCAAGAAATAGAAATAATAATCATTAATGTAAGAGTCCTAATACAATGGAAGTGATAGGACCCAGAGCACAGAGCTGCAGAATTGTCTTCAGATAGAAAGGACATTTTCTCTCTTACTGTCATGGAAGGAAAGGCACATAAGCTGGATTCAGTTGTAGATAGATTTGTATCATTGGCAGCAGGAAGATGAATTAATGTAATGGCTTCCATTTTTCTGTAAAGAAAGTGGCAAAGACATTTGCTGAAAGTGATGGTCAGGAATAGGTGAGGTAACTGGAGGTTTGAAAAAAAAGGTGCAATAAGAATATATTGTGAAGATGAGAAGAGTTTACCAGAGAAGCACAGGAGAATTGTCAGCAGTGTTGGAGGTCTGCTGAAGGCTAGTAGAAGTGATCTGTTCTGTGGCTTTCTCCAGCATGTCCAAGTCTCCTGGTTATAACTGGGCAAAGTTGCTAGCTAGGTCTACTCAGAGCCACAAGAGAAATTGGGGAAAGAAGAAAAAGAGAGAAGAACAAGAGCATTCAGGTTATATCCAGGAGAGTGGCAATTATGAATCTGTAACCTAAATTAGATAATCAGGGCAGTGAACAAAAGAAGGCTGATGAATTGAGAGAAAGTGGCTATAACAGAGAGTGATCACACAAACTAGCAGGAGAGTATAACACGAGCCATGAGATTTTGAATTAATAGTTTTGAAGGCGGAGCAACTATGTATATATGGTATATGGTCTGTCTTTGTTGTCTTGAGTTAGTGACCACAAAATGTTTGAGCCAAAATTTGCCCCATCCCCAGCCTTGGTGTCTCCCCTGGTATTCCATCTATTTAGAGAGTTCATTGGCAATCCTCTGTTCATGAAGGCAAAT
>NW_023193420.1:0-290 GCF_002007445.2 Ailuropoda melanoleuca
GAAACCAGCCCTACAGGAGATATTAAGGGGGGTTCTATAAAGGTAAAAAGGCCCCAAGAGTGGTACAGAGCAGAAAGTCACAACCGATACAAACAAAGACTTTACTGGCAATATGGCATCAATAAAATCATATCTCTCAGTATGCAGTCTCAACATGAACGGCTTGAATGCTCCCATAAAATGCCACAGGGTTGCAGATTGGATAAAAAGACATGACCCATCCATTTGCTGTCTACAAGAGACCCATTTTGAACCCAAAGATGCATTCAGACTTAGAGTAAGGGGATGGA
>NW_023193420.1:383-1479 GCF_002007445.2 Ailuropoda melanoleuca
ATAGTTAGAGACACAGAAGGGCACTATATTATTCTTAAAGGAAGTATTCAACAAGTGGATATGACAATTATTAATATATATGCCCCCAACAGGGGAGCAGCAAGATACACAAGCCAACTCTTAACCAGAATAAAGAGACATATAGAAAAAAACACATTAATAGTAGGGGACCTCAACACCGCACTATCAGAAATAGACAGAACACCCTGGCAAAAACCAAGCAAAGAATCAAAGGATTTGAATGTCATACTCGAGGAGTTGGACCTCATAGATATATATAGAACACTACACCCCAGAACCAAAGAATACTCATTCTATTCTATGCCCATGGAACATTCTCAAGAATAGACCATGTTCTGGGACACAAAACAGGTCTCAACCGATACCAAAAGATTGAAATTATTCCATGCATATTCTCAGACCACAACGCTCTGAAATTGGAACTCAACCACAAGGAAAAATTTGGAAGAAACTCAAACACTTGGAGACTAAGAACCATCCTGCTCTAGAATGACTCGATAGGGGCACCTGGGTGGCACAGCGGTGAGCGTCTGCCTTTGGCTCAGGGCGTGATCCCAGTGTTATGGGATCCAGCCCCACATCAGGCTCCTCTGCTATGAGCCTGCTTCTTCCTCTCCCACTCCCCCTGTTTGTGTTCCCTCTCTTGCTGGCTGTCTCTATTTCTGTCAAATAAATAAATAAAATCTTTAAAAAAAAAAAGAATGACTAGATAAAACAGGAAATCAAAAATCAATTTAAGCAATTTATGGAGACCAATGAGAATGAAAACACAACATTCCAAATCCTATGGGATACTGCAAAGGCAGTCCAAAGGGGGAAATACATAGCCATCCAAGCCTCACTCAAAAGAATAGAAAAATCTAAAACACAGTTTTTGCATTCTCACCTCAAGAAGCTGGAACAGCTACAGAGGGACAAACCTAATCCACTCACGAGGAAGCAGTTGACCAAAATTAGAGTAGAAATAAATGAATTAGAAACCAGAAATATAGGGGCGCCTGGGTGGCACAGCGGTTGGGCGTCTGCCTTCAGCTCAGGGCGTGATCCCGGCGTTATGGGATCGAGCCCCACATCA
>NW_023193420.1:1610-1898 GCF_002007445.2 Ailuropoda melanoleuca
CTGGCTGTCTCTCTCTCTCTGTCAAATAAGTAAATAAAATCTTAAAAAAAAAAAAAACAAAAAAGGAACCAGAAATACAGTAGAGAAAATCAACAGGATTAGAAGCTGTTTCTTTGAGAGAATCCATAAAATTGATAGATCACTGGCAAGACTTATCTAAAAGAAAAAAGACCGAAATTAATAAAATTATTAATAAAAAAGGAGAGGTCATGACCAACAACATTGAAATTGGAAGGATTATTAGAAAATTTTATCAACAGCTATATGCCAAAAAACTAAGCAATCTGG
>NW_023193421.1:0-665 GCF_002007445.2 Ailuropoda melanoleuca
TTCCACGGTAATATCCTGTTTCATCCAGCAATAGTCTATGCCATGGAACTCTAGAAGGAAAAAGATTGACTAATATGCACATCCTAACCCCCGTAGTATTATTTACCAGTGGTTACCTCAATGTCCTGGAAATCCGCAGAGAGGATCTGATGATGTAATCAAAGCTATCTTGCCAATACCTTCTCAAGGAGTTGATGGTGGAAAGGAGGGCCTAGAAAAATAAAAGCATTATTCTAGTAAATCACAAAACATCTGCCTGACATTTATTTTCATGCAACATGTATATAAATATATTTCTAGAAAAGGCAAAACTGTAGGTCCTTAAAGCACCCCTCGATGCTTTTCTGGTCTTGGTGAGNCTTAAAGCACCCCTCGATGCTTTTCTGGTCTTGGTGAGTACTCAACTTCTCTTAGTTTTGGTTGATTGCTAGAAGTATTAGCACAAGAAGCACAAAGTTGCTAATTACTTCCCTGCGATCACACAGAACAAGGCAGAAGGTGTTAGGAATAGAACTGAGGACTCTTGATGTTTGGTTCCTTGAAGTAATTATTAAGCACATCTCCTTCCTCTCTATTAGCTGTACAAAAGGTGTCGCTGGTAAACCATATGTTTATCAGGCAGAAAATGTGCAGCACGGTCTCTCTTCTCACTGTCAGTGAGCACA
>NW_023193422.1:0-1575 GCF_002007445.2 Ailuropoda melanoleuca
GGTGCCAGGTTTATCTTTTATTTTCAACAACCTCAAAATTCTGGAAGAAAGAAGTTCATATGTTGTTGGGTAAAGAGGGTTGAACCTTATGTTCACTCTGATATACCACTGTGTAGAATCCAACTAGAAATCAAAATAGCCTGGGTATATCAGTTGGTTAAGCATCTGCCCTTGGCTCGGGTCATGGTCCTGGGGTCCTAGAATCAAGTCCCAAGTCAGACTCCTCACTCAGCGGGGAGTATTGGTCTATTATTAGACTAATAATAAAACTAGCTAGTCCCTCTGCCCCTTCCTCTTGCTTGTGCTTGCTCTCTTTCAAATAAAAAAAATCTTTAAAAAAAATTGAAATAGCCCCTTTCATTGTCTTTCAAACCCTCTTAAAATAGGAAGTTTGAGGTAGAAGGGATCAAAATTAGAGAAGAGACAGATTTTTAATTTGGCTGAATTTTAAAATAACAATTTCTTATACAATGGAAAAAATCTATGATTATATTTTGCTAATATTTGTTATGATCACATATAATCAATATGCATTTTAATGTCCTTTTGAAAGTACTTACATTTCTTTGTCTCTGAGAATGGAAATGTCACTGAAAGGAAATGATAAAATGTTACTTTCCAAGCTTTTAAAAAAACATATCAGTATTTAAAAATGACCTGAGACTACCTTGAAAGATTCAAAAACACTTTCAAATATTTTGTTGGATAGGGAATTAACAAATGTGTAATTCAATTTGTTCATAAAATCACCAGACTTACTGGAATAAACTGATCTAAGATTCTTTGATATTTTTCTTATTTGTATATGTCTCCTAGACATTTTTTTGTTGCTTATTCTTAGGAAAAAAAAAACCCACAAAAATTCAAGTATTTTTAACATATTTTAGATCAAAATATACATATTTTTAGATATTTCATCATTTTATATTTTTATTATTACAAAGTTTATATCACCTTATAAACTTTAATAGGAGTGTTTACTTGGAAAATCTTTGAAATTTTAGTTTGACTATAAAAGCTAAACAGTAGTCTAGCTATCAGTTAACACTAACTACAATATGTTTAGTTAAAGGTTATTAAAGAGGAATAAGTGTCCCACCTAATNAATCTTTGAAATTTTAGTTTGACTATAAAAGCTAAACAGTAGTCTAACTATCAGTTAACACTAACTACAATATGTTTAGTTAAAGGTTATTAAAGAGGAATAAGTGTCCCACCTAATCTGATCATTTTGTTTGCCTTGGACCATTACCTTAAAAGATTTATTGACAAATACATCATTTCCAATGGAAAAAATATAATCATTGACTTGAATATCATAAATTTGGAATTTTAATTAAGAGTAAATTTTGCGTGGTTGCACTTTATTTTTGAAGAAACTGATGATCCTATAATAAAATGAATACCGAGCACTTACTATAAATAGAGCATAATAATAAATATAAACAAAAGCAGGGTCCAAACTACATTCTCTGACTTCCATTGGCAATTGGCATTCAAACAGCATAAGACCATGAAAAACCTGTTATATGGGAAAATTCAGCAAATGTTTAAAATTTGCAATCTTGAACTTTG
>NW_023193423.1:0-292 GCF_002007445.2 Ailuropoda melanoleuca
CCCCTCCCCCCTCAAATAAATACATAAATCTTTGAAAAAAAAAGTACCTCTTAAAGGACAAGAAATGAGGGTAGGGGCGCCTGGGTGGCTCAGTTGTTAAGCATCTGCCTTTGGCTCAGGGCGTGATCCTGGAGTTCTGGGATCGANCGAGATCAAGCCCTTCATCTGGCTCCATGCTCAGTGGGGTCTTCTTGAGATTCTCTTGCCCTTTCTCCCCTCCGCCCCTCCCCCCTCAAATAAATACATAAATCTTTGAAAAAAAAAGTACCTCTTAAAGGACAAGAAATGAGGG
>NW_023193423.1:407-1387 GCF_002007445.2 Ailuropoda melanoleuca
CTTCTTTCTCTCCCACTCCTCCTGCTTATGTTCCCTCTCTCGCTGGCTGTCTCTCTCTCTGTCAAATGAATAAATAAAATCTTAAAAAAATATTTAAAAAAAAGAAATGGGAATATACACCACCCACATCCACACCCACAAGATACACATCCACGCTTACCCACATATATAATGCACATTACATACATTGTATCTATAATTATTTCCCTATCAACATGAAACAATATAGGGAAAACAAGAGCGACTTAATTCCCAACAATTTCACCCATTCCCCCCCACACCTCCCTTCCAGTAACCATCAGTTTGTTCGTTATAGTTAAGAGTCTAGAACTTGCTTACTATTTATTTATTTATTTATTTATTTATTTTATTTATTTGACAGAGAGAGAGAGACAGCCAGCGAGAGAGGGAGCACAAGCAGGGGGAGAGGGGGAGGAAGAAGCAGGCTCCCAGCGGAGCAGGGAGCCCAATGCGGGCTCAATCCCTGGACCCTGGGATCAGGCCCTGAGCCGAAGGCAGACGCTTAAGGACTGAGCCACCCGGGTGCCCCATAGAACTTGCTTACTTTTGGGGCGCCTCGGTAGCGCAGTCGTTCAGTGTCTGCCTTCGGCTCAGGGCGTGATCCCGGCGTTCCGGGATCGAGTCCCACATCAGGCTCCTTGGCTGAGAGACTGCTTCTTCCTCTCCCTCTCTCCTGCTGTGTTCCCTCTCTCGCTGGCTGTCTCTCTGTCACATAAATAAATAAAATCTTTAAAAAAAAAAGAACTTGCTTACTTTTATTAAAAAATTGATTTACTTATATTTCAGATCTTAGCAGAAGACACAGATTTTTAGATGCTAATTTTGTATTTACTTCATCTTTTGTCTTTAATCTGAATTTCCATTTCTACCTCAATTATATGATAATAGCTCTATTATATAACCCTTTTCAGTATGGTATGTGGATATTTTGAGGAGAAAAGTAATTTTAATATAATACA
>NW_023193424.1:0-3973 GCF_002007445.2 Ailuropoda melanoleuca
GATTCACTAATTTCTCTTTCTTCAGTCTCATTGTTAGTGTATAGAAATGCAGCTGATTTCTGAGCATTGATTTTGTATCCCACCACATTATTGAATTGCTTTATAAGTTCTAGTAGTTTGGGGGTGGAGTCTTTTGGGTTTTCATGTGTATCATGTCATCTGTGAAGAGAGAGAGATTGACTTCTTCTTTGCCAATTTGGATATCTTTTATCCCTTTTTGTTGTCTGATTGCTGTTGCAAGGACTTATAGTACTATGTTGAATAATAATGATGAGAGTGGGCATCCTTGTCGTGTTCCTGATCTTATGGGAAAGGCTTTCAGCTTTTCCCCATTGAGAATGATATTCGCTGTAGGATTTTCATAGATGGTTTTTATGGAATTGAGGAATATCCTCTATTCCTACACTCTGAAGGGTTTTAATCAGGAAAGGATGCTGTATCTTGTCAAATGCTTTTTCTGCATCAATTGAGAGGATCATATGGTTCCTGAGTCTTTTCTTGTTGAAAATATGTATCATGCTGATCGATTTGCGAATGTTGAACCACGCTTGCATCCCAGGTATGAATCCCACTTGGTCATGATGGATAATCCTTTTAATGTACTGTTGGATTCTATTAGCAAGGATCTTGTTGAGGATTTTGGCGTCCATATTCATTAGGGAAATTGGTCTGTAATTCTCCTTTTTGAGGGGATCTTTGCCTGTTTTGGGGATCAAGGTAATATTAGCCTCATAGAATGAGTTTGGTAGTTTTCCTTCTGTTTCTATTTTTTGAAATAGCTTTAGGAGAATAGGTATTATCTCTTCTTTGAATGTTTGGTAGAATTCCCCAGGAAAACCGTCCAGGCCTGGAGCTTTGTTATTTGGAAGGTGTTTATCACTGACTCAATCTCTTCATAATTAATTGGCCTGTTTAAAAAATCAATTTCTTCCTGTTTCAGTCTTGGTAGTTTATAGGTTTCCAGGAAGGCCTCCATCTCTTCCAGATTGCTTAATTTATTGGCATAAAGCTGTTGATAAAAGTTTCTAATAATCCTTCCAATTTCACCGGTGTTGGTTGTGACCTCTCCTTTTTCACTCATAATTTTATTAATTTGGGTCCTTTCTCAATTCTTTTGGATAAGACTTGCCAGTGGTGTGTCAATTGTNCTCAATTTTATTGATTCTCTCAAAGAACCAGATTCTAGTCCTGTTGATCTGTTCGACTTTACTTCTGGTTTCTAGTTCATTGATTTCTGCTCTAATCTTGGTCAACTGCTTCCTCGTGAGTGGATTAGGCCTGTCCCTCTGTTTCTGTTCCAGCTTCTTGAGGNCTTGAGGTGAGAATATAGAAACTGCATTTTAGATTTTTCTATTCTTTTGAGTGAGGCTTGGATGGCTATGTATTTCCCCCTTAGGACTGCCTTTGCAGTATCCCATAGGTTTTGGACCGTTGTGTATTCATTCTCGTTGGTCTCCATAAATTGTTTAATTTGTTTTTTGATTTCCTGGTTTATCGAGTCATTCTTGAGCAGGATGGTTCTTAGCCTCCAAGTGTTTGAGTTTCTTCCAGGTTTTTCCTTGTGGTTGAGTTCCAATTTCAGAGCGTTGTGGTCTGAGAATATGCAGGGGATAATTTCAATCTTTTGGTATTGGCTGAGACCTGTTTTGTGTCCCAGAGCATGATCTATTCTTGAGAATGTTCCATGGGCATTTGAATAGAATGAGTATTCTTTGGTTCTGGGGTGTAGTGTTCTATATATATCTATGAGGTCCAACTCGTCGAGTATGGCATTCAAAGCCTTTGATTCTTTGCTTAGTTTTTGCCAGGGTGTTCTGTATATTTCTGATGGTGGGGTGTTGAGGTCCCCTACTATTAATGTATTTTTATCTATATGTCTCTTTATTCTGGTTAAGAGTTGGCTTGTGTATCTTGCTGCTCCCCTGTTGGGGGCATATATATTAATAATTGTCATATCCACTTGTTGAATACTTCCTTTAAGAATAATATAGTGCCCTTCTGTGTCTCTCTCTATAGCCTCTAGTTTAAAATCCAATCTATCTGATATGAGAATTGCTACCCTAGCTTTCTTTTGTGGTCCATTTGTGTGAAAGGTGGTACTCCATCTCTTTACTGTCAGTGAATGTATCTTTGGGTTCAAAATGAGTCTCTTGTAGACACCAAATGGATGGGTCATATCTTTTTATCCAATCTGCAACCCTGTGGCATTTTATGGGAGAATTCAGGCCATTTCTGTTGAGACAGAGTATTGAGAAATATGATTTTAATGATGCCATGTTGCCAGTAAAGTCTTTGTTTATATAGATTGTGACTTTCTGTTCTGTATCACTCTTGGGGCCTTTTTACCTTTATAGAACCCCCCTTAATATCTCCTGTAGGGCTGGTTTCGTGGTTACGAAATTGGTTAATGATTGGCGATTTTGGAACGTCTTTATTTCTCCATCAATTCTGAATGACAGCTTTGCTGGATAAAGGATCCTTGGCTGCATGTTTTTCTCTGAAAGAGCTTTAAAAATGCCCCCCCAAGCCTTTCTCTCATTCCAGGTCTCTGTAGACAGGTCTGACGTAATCCTGATACCTTTGCCTTGGTACGTGAGAAATTTCTTTGCCCTGGCCGCTTTCAATACTGTATCCTTGGATCTAATATTTGCGAATTGCACTATGACATGCCGTGGCGTAGGTTTGTCCTGGTTGAGCTTGGCAGGGGTCCTCTCTGCCTCTTGGACACGAATGTTTGTTTCCCTCACTAGATTAGGGAAGTTTTCATCTATGATTTGTTCAAATATCTCTTCTAGACCTCTGTTTTTCTCCATCCCCTTGGGGATGCCGATGATTCTGACATTGGATCGTTTCATAGAGTCAGTAATCTCCCGTAATCTACATTCGTGGGCGTGGATTTTTTTAAGACCAGCTTCTATTTTCGTTTTTTCTTCTACTAACCCATCCTCCAATTCGCTAACGCGTTCCTCTGCCTCGGTGACCCTGGCCGTCAGAGCCTCTAGTTTTGACTGNTATCTCTTCTAGACCTCTGTTTTTCTCCACCCCTTCAGGGATGCCGATGATTCTGACATTGGATCGTTTCATAGAGTCAGTATGAGTCAGTAACCTACATTCATGGGCGTGGATTTTTTTAAGTACAGCTTCTATTTTCGTTTTTTCTTCTACTAACCCATCCTCCAATTCGCTAATACGTTCCTCTGCCTCGGTGACCCTGGCCGTCAGAGCCTCTAGTTTTGACTGTATTTGGCTCATAGAATTTTTAATTTCTGTCAGATTCGCTCTCATTTCCCCCCTTAGGGATTCTATATTCTCAGTAACATTTTCGTTTATACTTTTTTCTAGTCTAATCATCTTGACCATTANCCAGATTAGCTCTCATTTCCGCCCTTAGGGATTCTATATTCTCAGTAACATTTTCGTTTATACTTTTTTCTAGTCTAATCATCTTGACCATTATTGTTGCTCTGAATTCCATTTCTGATAATTGGGATACATCCATATGTATTAATTCTGTGGCCGAGGCCAATTCTGTGGCAGAGGCCACAGACTCATTATCTTTTCTTTGCTGGGGGGGACTTCTCCTTCTCGTCATTCTGATGAAGAGAGATTGCAGGGTTGTCCAGAGCCCAAGTGTTGACTGGGNTGGACCCAGCCTGTGTGCCCTTGTTTTATAGGGATCTTAGGGATGTGGGCTTCTTCTTAAATATTTTATTTATTTATGTGGTAGAGAGCCAACCAGCAAGAGAGGGAACACAAGCAGGGTAGTGGGAGAGGAAGAAGCAGGCTCCCAGCAGAGGAGCCCGATGAGGGACTCGTTTCCGTAACGCCGGGATCACGCCCTGAGCCGAAGACAGGCGCTTAATGACTGCACCACCCAGGTGCCCCGGGATGTGGGCTTCTCTTTTTTTCAGCCTGCCTTCTGGGGGAGGGGCCTGCCACGCTGATACTCAGGCAACCCTGTTTGGGTAGAGTC
>NW_023193425.1:0-6768 GCF_002007445.2 Ailuropoda melanoleuca
AATGCCAAATTTCTTAAGTATGATTTAATTTGAATAATAATGTTCTTTATATCTGAATAGCACTTGTAGCTGTAGGAACACTCCGGCGTGTAATTAACCCTTTTCCAGTTCTGGAAACTGAAGAGTGGAGTGGTTAAGCAACGTGCCCGTGATCACGTAGCTTGCATCCCATAGTTACAATTAAGTGTTCAGGTTTGAAAGCAACTTTTCTTCTACTTTACAATCTACTTCCCCTTGCTTTACTACTGCTGATAAAAGAGTGGGGTTCCTCAAAACCCAACTAGGAGGAGAGTACGATTTAACACATGCATCCACATCCTTAACAACTGGCTGCTGATGTTTTTTTCCGGACTGGTGATCTTATTTTGTTAGTATAAGTATTGTATGTATCTTAACTTTTTCTTCCCATTTTTTTAAATTGCAGTTCTTCAGAACTAAAGGAAAAATGGCGTTCTTTCCTTCAAAGGTATTTTGTCAGTATACATATTATAAATCTTTAACTCATAAAAGAATAAATCTCTTCAAAGCAGTGTCCCCGCGCAATGTTCCCTCTCCTTAGTAGAAATTGTTAGACTATCCTCAAATAATTTCTGATTTAGATGTACCCTGGCTGCTACTGCAAATAATCGGCTCTCATTTACATGCATATCTTGCTTATTTTTGATGAAATTCTGGTCCTCACTCTCATCTTCCCCTTCTCTCCGACCTAATAATTGGAGCTAACATTATTCTCAAAACATATATTAAGTTTTCTTAAGTGCAGTTTACTCTCCGGAGTGATGCTCAAAGCAACTGCTCATTCCTACCCTTGAAGGGGCTGGGCCTCCAGTCTAGGCAGGAAAGCTTGGATGACTGGATCTGCTACTCAGATCTCCCATGACAAGAGCAACCTGTTGTTTTCTGAGTCATGTCTTATTTTCCTGAAATAGTTTTCCATGTTTTCTTCCAACCCATAATTTGATTTTGCTGAGTTTATTTATATGCATTTAAAAATAACAAAGTATGTTGAAAATATTAGCTNATTTTAGCCACATAGATCGATTTGAAAGTAAGCTAATAGCTAATTCATCCTACTCTATTTTGGGTTATTATTGAATTTGACTAGGTACATCAAGCTAGCCAAAGAGAAGGACCAGCCAAAAAGCATTCCTCTCAGAATCTTCACTGAGGACATCAAGAACTGTGCCTCTGTAACTGTTTTTAAGACCAAATATTAAATTCCATGTTCTGGATTCAGATACAATGAAAGAGATGGAGATGGAGGTGGAGATAGAGAGGGAGGGAGGGTAGGAGAGATGGGGAGGTGGGACAGAGAGAGCAATGATAAGAGGAGATATAGGATTTAGAAAAGCACCATGGGGGAAAATGTACTTTCCCCGTCTACATGTATGTCTTTGTATACGTAAAATTGAATCCTAGGTACATGAAGCGAGAGGAATCCATGCTACAGTACTTAAGCATGGAAAGAGTATTGCATGTTAAATGTCCATAATATTTCTCTGGATCCTTCTGATAGCAATTCTACTGGCTTGTAATGAAGTGATGTTCACATGCAGGTATTTCCCATTAGAATTAAGCATTTTTTCCAATGGCCACTACTTCCGTACAGAATGGTTTCCACAGTTCTTCCCCCTCCCCCATGATGTTTTATTTGGTATAACTGTAAACTCACAGAAAAGTTGTAAATATAAAAATAATACCAAAAATTCCCCATGCACCCTTTACCTAGATTCACCGATTAGTAACATTTTACTCCATTTGTTTTATCATTTATTTTCTTTCTCTGTCTCTATTATGGGTGTGTGTATACTTATTTTTGAGGGTCATACGAATGCCATGGCCCTTTATCCTTAAACCTAAGTATTTCCTAAGCATAAAGATATTCTCTTCTATCACCACCATACAGTTATCACCTTCAGTAAATTTAACTTCGGTATAATACTTTACTCTGCCATCCACATTCCCATTTGTCAGCTGACCTCAATAATGTCTCCTTTCTAGTACAGGATCTACTCAAGGGTCATGCATTTCACCTCGTAGTTATGTCAACTGCACAGGAGTTTTGAAAGGTCTTTTTGTTCTGAGGAATCTCAGGGTTGAATTGAGCTCAGAGGGATGACACTTTTAAGGGAGCAGCACATTTCCATCTCATTTTCTTTGTCCTATCAGGGGGAAAAAATCAAACCAATTGTCCCTGTTATTTGTGTAAAATCTGATTTCTGAACTTGTAGTGCAGTAGCCAAGACATTTGCAATGATGAACAATTAAGGTACTCTGGGTACCTTAATGACATTTTGTTCCTGTTATACTTTACAGTAGCTCTGGATCACACAAAATAGTGTTTGAAGGTGGAGAAAGAGGTAGTTGTTCCTGCCCGAGGCAAAAGCCCTGCAAGTATTTTGATTGGCTTCTCAGTGCCAGGTAGATGCCAGGTAGATGCAGTGCATGAAGGAGAGGAGGCCAGGGAGTTCTCTAGCAGCAGCGCACGCTCGTCTCTGCCCGCTTTGATTTCAATTGTGGCAGTGGGTTACGTTCAGAATTTTCCATAGAAAATTACTTTGAAATTTTTAAAAATCAACTTTATTTGTGTATAATTTACACAAAACAAACATTTCTAATGTTCTTCACTCATTCCTAAGATCCAAGTCTCCCTCTAACACTTTTCATCTGAGAGAGATGATCCGTAGCATATCTTGTGCAGATCTGGTGCAAACAGATTTTCTGAATTTCTTTTATCTGAATATGGCTTTATTTCACACTCACACTCGAAAGATATTTTTGGGGATGTAGAATTTTGTTCGCAAACTTTTTCCTTCAGCCCTTTAAAGATGTTCCGCTGTCTTTTGGTCTTTATGCTTTTTGATGAGCTGTCTGTGATCATTCAAACATTAATTCTCGGTAGGTGATTTCTCATTTTTCTCTAGCTGCTTTCAAGAGTTTCTCTTTATTTTTGGTTTTTAGCAGTGTGGCTATGAAGTATCAAAGCAGGGTTTTCTTTGAATCTGTCCTATTTGGCATGTTCTGAACTTCTTGAATTTATAATTTATGTCTTCACCAAATTTGGGAAATTTTAATCATTATTACCTCAAATATTTTCTAACCCATTTTCTCTCTTATCTCCTCCTGAGAGTCCAATTATATGCATATTAGACCCTTTCATATTGTTCACAGATCCCTCAGGGTCTGTTAATTTTTTTCCATCTTTTTTTCCTCTATTCTCCAGACGGGATAATTTCTGTTACCTCTTTTCAAATTACTGACTTCTTTTTGTCATCTCCATTAATAAATGTAGCCTAGTCAGTAAATTTTTTAAGATATGTTTCAGATTAAAATTTTCTATTTTTAAATATTTGTAATTTCTATGCTAAGATGCATCTATTTTTGTTTATTGTGGGCATACTTTCCTTTGTATCACTGAGCATCTCTGTAATAGCTAACAGTCTGAACATCTCAGGGTTGGCTTCGGCTCTTGAGAACTGATCACATTTTCCTGGTTCTTCATATATTAAATAGTAGCACTTTGACTCATATGAAAAAAGAAAGTAATGTTTCTTTCTCTTTTAAATTATTTCAAAAAATCGTTTATTTTTCTAAACTTATGTCTTTACAAAGAGCTTTATCTACTGGAATTTGTCTGTTTTTGAGAGCCTACAACATGCAGGAAAATATACATACATCCCTGGAATTACTGTTTTGAATATAATATGTTCCTTATGCCATGAAAACCATTATCTTGCAGACCAGATGAATTAAGGCATGATTATTAGTATTTCAAAAGAGTTTTTTTTTTTTTAACTTTAAAAAGATTTCTTAGGAGAGTTTTTAAGTTTTATTGAAAGACTTTCAAACATCCTAAAAAAAGAGCAGAGCCATAAGCTAAGACCCAGTCTTGAATCCTCCTAGACAATTTATCATAAGAAGCCCGTCCTAGACAGTTTAACATAGGACATCCTTGAATTTGGGTGCTCTGAGTCCTACTGCTGGGTTCTGAACACTTTTTTATAATCCTTAAAGCTACAAATAGTTTGAAATCAATGAACACTTTTGTTTATAAAAGTCCGATTATCAAACAACTTTCAGGCCATCTGTCATATCAAGCAATTGAATTCAATTCATAAGAAGAAAAATATAATGAAAGGACAAATAATGAATTATGAAAGGGTTTCTTTTAACTTTGTTTTTAATATTTTTAAGGCCTGTGAGTGTCCACTTGTGCTGTTTGTCTTCTTTATGCACAAAGGACACAGGCCTCCTTGCCTAATAATGGTATAAAAACTACGCATATGTGTTCCTGGGTGGCTCAGTCGTTAAGCGTCTGCCTTTGGCTCAGGCCGTGATCCCAGCGTTCTGGGATCAAGCCCCACATCAGGCTCCTCTGCTGGGAGCATGCTTCTTCCTCTTCCACTACCCTTGCTTGTGTTCCCTCTTTCACTGGCTGTCTCTCTCTCTNAAAACTGAATTTATATGTACTGAGTAAAGCACATCTCTACATTGATTTCTAACCTGTATGATATATACACCCTAAATAAGAATTAAATCTTGGAAAGAGAGTGAGTGGCTTTAGGGATGAAGTTGGGGAGATTGATAAATGATATAGTTCATTTTATTTCATGTTTTTGATTTTCCTTTGCATAAAGTGATCAATCTCACTAGACAAAGAATTTGTATTTTAATGAAGAATTGGGGTTATTTGGCTTTACATATGCCTGATTTAAGGGATTCCAGCATAGCATTTCCAAACCCTACCCTACCTTATTAGCTCTCACTTCTTATTTACGATACAATTTTGAGCAGATTTAACTGTGTGTGTGTCTGTGTCCATACCTATGACCTTCCTTCATAAGGGCAAGACCATGACTTTTAATCAGGAGTCAAGGGCAAGCATAGTACCTATCACCAACAACTCCATTTCAAAATTTTTGCTTTAGTCTCCTGGAAGACTCAAATAATTCAGCAATCTTTATAATTTAGCCTTGTTTGTTTCAAGCGGAATTTCCAATTTTACTGAGCAGTAATTCTGCTGGGAGTAATTGTTTTCTGCATCTGATCTGTGGTCTAGGTTACAGTCCTTGTCCTTTCTTTCACTGAAGTGGGGCTAGCCTGCACCAAAGCCAGTGGCTGACTTCAGTGCACTACCTCCTCAAGGCCTCCTGGGCATTTGTCTCCTTTGGCTCAGGGCTGCTGACCTATTGATGCCTTTCGAGTTACTTTGCTCAAGAATGGTCATAGCAGGGTATATGGCTCTCTGGACAATAAACACGTCTGGGCAGGGACATTTGGTGGTAAAAGCCAACATGATCCAAGGAGTCTAGAGACAATGGAAGGCAGGACTCTGAGATTAGACCTTTCCTCCTTAGTGAAGAGGCACAACTGTGATTTCTTATGCCATGGGCCACCCGCACAATGAGGGGCTGATTGTACTGTGCTTTCCTGGCCTTTATCAAAAATGACATGAACCTGGGATGGTCCACTGGAGGCTGTGAGGGGAACAAGTTAATAAGGACTGTAGCTACCTCCATGGACCAAACAGCACTTATACTGGCCCCAATTCCTTCTTTCTGGAAACATAGATATGCTAAGGATATGTGTTCTTCAAGTACTGTGAAAGATTTGTTATGATGCATAGTTCTTTTTGTTTCCAAGGGCTCCGAGAAAGACCACCAGCTGTGGGTGAGTTCTGGCAAGGAAACGGCCCCACGCCTGCTCATTGGTAAGTGTCAGGAAAAATCTAAGATGTGACTGATTAGGTTCAAAATTGTAACTCTGCATCTCAAAGTAATGGTTATTCTGTCTTAAGCTTAAATACCCTTAAAAGTGAAAATCACATGCAATATTCACTCACACATTTATTAAATAATTACCAGGTACTTACTTTTCCCCAGGCACTGATGACATCTCTTCGTTCAGCAGCTTATGGCCTAGTTAGGGAGAGAAATGTAAATTTTTTTTCTACTTCTTTTACCTAACAGAGCTATCCCTAAAAATTTTTGTTTATTTATTATTTACTTACTTATTTACCCACTTAGGAATGAAAGCAAAATGGATTGGAATTTCTTTTTCCCATACATTTATTTTTCATATTCCTCTCTTGAATTCTAGTTCCTAACTACTAAGTAGCCTCTGTTTTGTGAGAATCCTCTAAAAATCCAGTCATGTCTCTGAGTCCAGGTATAGGTATATATTTAACACTTGCACTGTGCCCAGAAGTTTTCTCAGCATCATAAGGAAAATGAGATAATCACATTTAAATTCTTCACATTATTCACTGACTAAACTAACCTGCACTTTGCTGTTTCTCAGGCTTTTTCCATCATTGCTCTTAAGGCTATTGATAAACAGATTACACCTCTCCTAAAATAGTTATTGGCACAAGTTCCCTATTAAAAAAAAATCTTTGGATTAGCAAAATTGTTCAGTGTTTACCAGACATAGAGGGATTAAAAACCAAGAGAAAGAGGACAGGATCCATAGCAGACCTTGAAGTATAGTAATGTATGGTAATGGTGACACAGTGATTTCTGCCAGAAATCTTAGAGCATTCCCTCTTACATTCGATTTTTTTATCTTTTAATAATCCTGTGAGGCGGGATGCCTGGGTGGCTCCGTCAGTTAAGTGTCTGCCCTTGGCTCAGGCCCTGATCCCAGGGTCCTGGGGTGGAGTCCCGTGTCAGGCTCCTTGCTCAGTGGGGAGCCTGCTTCTCCCTTGGCCTGCCACTCCCCCTGCTTGTGTTCACTCTCTCTCTCTGACAAATAAATAAATAAAATCTT
>NW_023193425.1:17886-20409 GCF_002007445.2 Ailuropoda melanoleuca
GTGCTGAGTAGTATGTTATATTTTGTGCAATGAGTCGTAGGCAGCAGCATTGATGTGAAAGTTGAGCAAACCGAAGCTTAACAATTTTTGAGTAATCTGTCTAACTAAGTGGCAGAACCAGGATGCTTCTGGTTCTTAGATCCTGGTCTCTCTGATCAGGCACCATGAGTGTTGCCACCCACATGAGTGGACATGGTGACACACTCACTACATCCCAGTAAAGCCGAGTGGACAGTTGGCTAGGGGTGTTTGGTGAAATGTTGCTCATCTGTTTATCCTTCTATACCTTGGCTCCTCTGTGGACTTTTAAAGAGTTCAGTTATTTAAGCAGATTATTTAGGCAAATGTTAAGGTATCTTACAAGGGAAACACTCCTGGCTGAGCAGTAGAAACCTGAACTCAGCTTTTCACGGCCAATCACCTGTTCTTTGTAAAGCTCTTCTGCATTTCTTTGATAGGGAGTGTTGGGTAATTCTAAATCATCTCTGGAAATTGGGGGTAAATAAATGCATTTATAATCACTCGTTGTTTTTCTTTTTGTATGTTTTCTTTCAAGCCTTGTACTTGTATGTGTGTGTACATACATGTATGTTTGAGTGTGTGTGAGGAATTGTATGCAATTCATTGTGGATTAGGCTCTTTTCAGTAAATATCAAACATATTTAAAAAAAAATCGCCTCTAGGAAGCTCAGTGGGGTATCACAAGAAAACACAGCCACCTGGAATCTTACCACATCACCAGCATGTAATGACTACTTCCCAGGACCCTGACTGCAGAGAGTCACCCTCGGACACGGCCCAGGGCAGATGCACCAGAGGCTGGCTGAGAAGTGGGGTCACTCAGACAGTGTCATGAAAGGCAGATCCTTTTGATGGTAGAAAGTTGAGCACTCAGAAAGCCAAAGAGGCAATCTAAGGCTGGGAGGAGACTCACTGTGAAAGCAGATGATCACCAAACTCAGCTTGATTTGAATACCAAATTTTTAAGCCTTTAAAATCGGATCTGACACCTGATGAATCCACTGATCATACTTACCCACAGGAAGCAAACAACTACAAGTAGCTCATGATACAGGTCAACGCGCAGTAGACGGCACTGGAAGTATTGACCCTGAGTCTGATCAGGTCTCCAGGCTTCACCACCAGTTTGCAGGATCTGGGGAAGAACACATTCACCATGAGGATGCTATTAGCCAATTTCAGAACATAGAGAATTTTATACAACAAATGACTCCGTTTCCCTCTTCTAACCATTGCAATGAACATACTATAAAATGTATAGGTTGAAATACTATACAATACTATAAAAGGGCAAGGGTGAAAATAAGGTTAAGTGAATTAAATTACTACTACTAATCTCACTTCTTCCTCAGACTCAGGCCAGAATACAGTTAAAAGGCGTTCTTTCAGAAACTGGGCCTTTTGGCGGAGCGCCAGCCCTTGCCAGGACAACCAGTGCACAGCGCCACCTTCTGCAAAGCCAGGACAGCTCTTCGGAGTTTCCCTCACGGATGTGTGTGACAAGGACAACTGGCCCTCTGCAATTCTGGTAGGTTTTCTCATTTTGGTCTTCAATGGCCCTCCTAAGGAGGAGAAACTCTAAGAGGCCAAGTGTTCTCACCCAAACGTATCCCCAAATGGAGACATCATTAGACAGCCCCTGACTTTGGCTGAGAAGCTTTGTTACTGTTATTTCAAAGAACAAAATCCGGTTAAGGTACTGCAGAGTCATAAGGCAAATACAACAGGAAAAGACATTCTTGTCCATTCCGCTTGTTTCTTGTTTCCACCAAGACCCACGTAGGCCTGTTCAGATTAGTCAAAATGGACTCTGTGTATGAGTCCCTGAGCATCCACCTCAGCTTCACATTCTCCCGTCATTGCCTTCCTGAACTCACATTCGTCTCAAGTCTCCTTCAGCCGAGCCTACTCAGTCTAACAACTGGAAACATCTCACACAAGCATAAAGACGTCCTCTGGCAAATATGAATCCGTTAATCCTAATGGAATATGTCAAATGAAAGCCACAGAGTTTGGCCTGTGTTGTCTCAAACTGGTGTATTGAATTGTCAGTGTTGACATTTATCGAGTATCTGGTATCTCTGCAGGCACTATACTAGATGTAGGGAATGTTCTGCAAGATATGAAGAAATCTATCACAGTAGCTCCATGCTACTTACTACCCCAGTCCTTGCATCACAGCAAATTTAGAGGGTAGCTAGGATTGTCATCCTCTGCTCCTTGCAAATGAATTAGAAAAGCCTCAGTACAGTATGTATGTGCCCCAGGTCACACAATAGATAAGTAGCATAATAGATTTCAGATCCCTAGGATTACCTGCCTGCAGCCCTTACTATCTTTCTACANTTACCTGACTGCAGCCCTTACTATCTTTCTACACTGCAGGGAGAGGACATGAACATTGAGCAAAAGACAATGAAAGAGTCATGCGAAGGGAATGTAATCAGAGAAGGAGAAGAGAGTTTTTGAGCCTGATTTTAAAAGAGAGAAGGAAATAGAGGA
>NW_023193426.1:0-1984 GCF_002007445.2 Ailuropoda melanoleuca
ATCGGGCTTCTTGCTCAGTGGGGAGCCTGCTTCTCCCTCAGCCTGCTTCTCCCCCTGCTTGTGCTCTCTTTGTCTTTCTGACAAGTAAATAAAATCTTTAAAAAAAAAGCTTCTTAATTATGTCTTTGAGAAGGTATTGCTGGCAACTGGATGTGTCTGCAGACAACTATTAACCTTTTTATTCTGCTGATTATGTTTCAGTTTCAGGGTATGGTATGTTCTGGTTCTTCCTAGGTCCCAAATCTAGCTCACCTCCATGCTTAGTTCTCACTGCTGCTTCCTAGAACAAATCCTTGTGCACCTGTACTTCCAGTCCCTTCCTGATTCTCACAATCTGACCAGGTTAAAGTTTATCTCCAGGGGCCTGGTATGTAAAAATACGATCTCTCAGGTGGCTTCTAAGTGTAAAACGTACCTGATAATTAAATGTAGTCACCTGAGTACTATTTCTGGCACTTTGTTTAAAACTAAATGATGACAGACCCAAAGTACGGATGTTGCACAGCATACTTTTGAATTTTCTTTCAAAGTAACATATACACTTCATTTAAAAACTCAAATAGTGGGGGGCGCCTGGCTAGCGCAGTCGTTAAGCGTCTGCCTTCTGCTCAGGGCGTGATCCCGGCGTTGCGGAATCGAGTCCCACATCGGGCTCCTCCGTTGGGAGCCTGCTTCTTCCTCTCCCACTCCCCTGCTGTGTTCCCTCTCTCGCTGGCTATTCTCTCTGTCAAATAAAATCTTTAAAAATAAATAAAAATAAAAACTCAAATAGTGGGGTGCCTGGGTGGTTCAGTCAGTAGAGCATGCGATTATTGATCTCAGGGTCATGAGTTCAAGCCCCACATTGGCATAGAGCTTACTTTAAAAAAAAATAGTAAAGGAGGATTTAGCTCTCTTGGACCACCATCTCTTTTCTATTTTTCCTACTATAGTTTAAAACCAGTTGATTAAATCACTTGGTTAAATCAATATTCAGTATTTATATTTCTCATGCAAACATTATGCACCACGGAGTGTTGTCACCGAATGTCATTAAGTTTCCTTTAATTTTGTTTTTTCTCTTTTTAGTTTTTTTTCTCTGTTTAATTTTACCTTTTTTCACTTGGTTACTTTTCCCTCAGTTGGGAATGGCCTAATTGTTCCCACACCTTCCGATAGCCTATCGTTCTCTACAAAGAAAGTCATACCAGATATTCTTTCTGGAGATCTGTCTACTTCTATTTTTCTCCTATGTAAACCCATCAACTTTTTAAAAAAGTTTATTTATTTAAGTAATCTCTACACCCAATGTGAAGCTTGAACTCCTGACCCCGAGATCAAGAGTTGCCTGCNTACCCCGAGTTCAAGAGTTGCATGCTTGGGGCGCCTGGGTGGCACAGCGGTTGAGCGTCTGCCTTCGGCTCAGGGCATGATCCCGGCGTTATGGGATTGAGCCTCACATCAGGCTCTTCTGCTATGAGCCTGCTTCTTCCTCTCCCACTCCCCCTGCTTGTGTTCCCTCTCTCGCTGGCTGTCTCTATCTCAGTCGAATAAATAAATAAAATCTTTAAAAAAAAAAAAGAGTTGCATGCTCTACTGATTGAGCCAACCAGGAGCCCCTAAACCTGTCAGTCTTCTAGCCTACTACCCTAGTGCATAGGCAGTAGTTTAAATGGGAATCAAATTCTGTATTGGAGTTACATTTTCCTTCATCATGACAAAGACATCACTTTATTGACTTCTACTCTCCAAAAGTTACTGAGAAGGCTTTCTGATTCCTGATCTTTTCAATGTGACATATGTGACTAACCTTTAATTCTCTCTTGGAAAAGCTGAAGAATCATCTCCTTCTTTCTATTATTCTGTAATTTCCTAATGATATGCCTTAGTTTGTCATATTGTCTTTCATTTTATGGGGCGCTTGACAAGCGCCCTTTTTTTTTTTAAGATTTTATTTATTCATTTGACAGAGAGAGAGACAGCCAGCAAGAGAGGGAACACAGGC
>NW_023193427.1:0-561 GCF_002007445.2 Ailuropoda melanoleuca
AACTGATGCTAGTTGCTAATTTTCATTCTCTTGCTAATTTTCATTCTACATCTCTCTCATCTTCATCCATCACTTGGACACATCATAGAGATTCATCACAGTGTGATCCAAACTTCCATTCCTCAATGGTTTGAGCCTTTGGCAATCAAATGCTTTTTAGGCCAGGATTGCTACACATGTCCATTCAGAGTCAACACTGGGAAAAGCACTGCCAGGAAATGCCCAAGTAGATGACATATATATGTAGCTCCCTGACTGAATCTTGTAAAACCATTCTTACATCCTCTGGCTGATGATGATTAATTACTTCTTTCAGCCTGTCAGGGTTGTGACTATTATTACTTGTTGGTTCCTATACACAGGAAGTCCCAAATACCCTTGTGGCATTCTTATCTGGTCCTGATCCCCATCTTGCATAGCCATTATGTCCTANAGAATTCCAGACACAAATTCTTTCTCTATCCAAACATCCAACCGTGCAGATCCTAGAGGTGTGGAAATGGAAAACCCTAAATCTCCCAGTAGGTCATTGAGAATGATAGCCAATGGAGTCACTCTTCC
>NW_023193428.1:0-540 GCF_002007445.2 Ailuropoda melanoleuca
TTACGTGTAGGTATTGTTTTGCTGAATATGTCCCCATTGCCTGGTGGGTATATCTTGCGGGTTATATACCATACAGACAGTCACCTTGTTCATGTTAAAACCGTGAGCACATTAATGCTTCCCATGAGTCAGTGGAGGACCTATTATGTGTGAGCTTCAGGACGAGTTTGACTCAGCCTTTAGCAATGTTATTGAGCACCTGGCTTCCTGGGCCCCTGTGGCACTGGCCTGGCCTCGGCTGCTTCTGCAGTCATGAGGGAAAAGCATCTGGCCTGGGTGGTCCATCCCAAGCTTTGCTCTGCAGGCCGAGACCTGAGTGTCCTGCCACCTCATTGAATGGGACCAGGTCACAAGCCCAGGGATGAGTCAATCTCTGGAACCCGGGAGTGGGTTAGGNGCTTAGGGGTTAGGGTTCAGGATAGGGTACGGGTTAGGGTTAGAGTTTAGGGGTTAGGATTAGGGGTTAGGTTTCGGGTTCGGGTTCGGGTTCGGGTTAGGGTTAGGGTTCGGGTTCGGGTTAGGGTTCGGGTTCGGGTTCGG
>NW_023193429.1:0-2389 GCF_002007445.2 Ailuropoda melanoleuca
TCCTCTATTGTCATTCATCTTTCCTTTGACCCATTTCAATCTGTTTTCCCAACATATTGGTTGCTTCTGGAAGGTGAGTGTCATTTGTGTCTTGCTGCTTTTGTATTTCCAGCATATAATATGCTATAATGGGAGGTCTTTTGTGAGTCTTTGCTCACGTTGCTCTTGAGAACGTCTCAGTCTTAGATCATCTCCCCTGGCACTGCCCACATGATCTGAAAAACTGTCCCAAGTGTCTCCCCTGTTGGCCTGGCTCCCACCTTCAGACTAACCTCAGGACATTCTACTGGTACTTCACATGTCATTCCATGTCTCACATTCATTCATCCCATTTATATTATACATTTATCTTCCCGGACCAGACAAGGAGAGTTCAGATCTGGATTTGGGTAACGATATTTCTAAATAATATAAGATTGTCCGATAAAAATTTGTCTGAAGTTTTAAATAGCATTTCTTGTGTCATTGAATAATAAAGAAACCTCCTGAATATGCTTTAATCTACCCGCCCCCCAAGAAGCAGGCATTCACTAGAGGAATGCGCCTCCCTCTCCTTCAGTGAAACCGTAATAAAAGTACTAAAGATATCTAACATTAATTAAGCAGCCTTGCTTTAGAAATGTATCATGCGCTCAGAGCATGTGTGCGTGAGGGTTTATGGCCCTCCATGCACCTGTTTATACAATTTGTGAGACATTGTGTCTGCACCTGTGTCGTAGCACTTATCAGAATCTGCTCTATATTAGAATTGTTTGCATACACGTTTGCCCTCCTCCTGTAAACTGGACATTCCAAGGTATACGGACCAGAGCTTTCTTACTTGGCGACTCCCATTGGCTCCAGTATACACAGTGCTCTGTATGCAAAGGCATACAGAAGTTTCACAATAAATTTGGGTTTAATTCCAAAGAGGGCATTTATAGTGAGACGAAATATTAGGAGACTCATTCAAGCATGGCAGGTTTTGGCAAGAAAGCCATATCAGGTTCACAATTACTTAAACTGCTCCATCCAGACAGAGAGCATCGGGGAGGCAGCAAGTGCCTGTCAGCAGAAGTGGTATTTCTCCCCACTTGGAAAACACGGCCAATCTCACCAACACAGACAGTTTCAAAGCAGAAAAGACCCGGAGTGCCAGTGAGCTGGAATTTACTTTCCTTCATTACCTCACAGGCAGGTTCTTTCCAAATGATTCCTTAAAAAACTGTGTGTCTCTCTAAACTGTCACAGGCAGACTTTTCTTTTAGATTAAAAAGCCAAAGGCTATGTTTTCTGATCCAGCCCTACCCTTCAATCAGTTTTGTTTTTTTTTTTTTAAGATTTATTTATTTGAGAGAGAGAGAGCAAGAGCATGCGTGGGGGGAGGGGCAGAGGGAGAGGGACAATCTCAAGCAGATTCCCCTCTAGGCGTGGAGTCTGTCACAGGGCTCAATCTCATGGCCCCCCAGGCACCCCCCTTTGATCAGTTTTAGTGCGCTTAAGTAACACATCTCCTGTGTGGGGGGCCAACTCCAGGCGCCCTGCAGGTGCTCACAACATGCTCGAATCAGCTAAAGCCCTGGGTCCGGGCAGTTTCATTTTCTGTCAAACACCTCAGAAACCAAGGTTCCAATGCAAATGGGACCAGAAAGTATCTATAAGAAGCATAGATTTCCGATTGAAGTGCCTCGAGGTGGGGTCTGAGTATCCCCTTCCTTCACCCACATCTCCACAACACCTTTTCTCTTAAATCGCATTCAGTTTGCTGGAACAGACTGTTCTGATTATGTGAAATTTTCCTCCAAATGAAAAACAGACTTCTTTTAAGTTTATCTAGACACAAAGACCTTTTTATTTAGATGGTCTCTGGGGCGTAGAACAGGGAGAAGGACTTTGGAATTAAATATAGACTATCGTCTTTTTCTGATTTTAGGGTGTGTGTGTCCCAAAGCAGTTTATACAACACAGAATAGAAGTCCAGCCACTTTCAAACAAAGGACACTAGCCGAGTACTACAGAATAACTAGTCTTTTCTATTCCCACCTCATTTATAAGGTTTATATAATAAGCGTATTAAATGTCTTTCATTTTCCTCTTGGAAGAAGAAAGGTTAAAAAAAAAAAAAAGAAAGAAACCCTCCAAGATTGAAATAGCTTCTCCTTAAACGCGGCCTTTCCTCTGTTTCTGCCCACTCCCCACCCTGTCTCATCCATGTAGTTGGTTACACAGGAAATCTCCAAGAGTCCTTACTGATTAAATATCCTAGATCAGTGTTCCCTTTCTAGCCTCAAACACATAAACTCAATCCACTCAGGGTATTTTCCTTCATCTGTCACAGAGCTATGTGGGATACTCTGTAATTTTGCAGTGCCTCGCAAATTACTGTCCATTTAACATCCAGCTACATTCT
>NW_023193430.1:0-211 GCF_002007445.2 Ailuropoda melanoleuca
AAAAGATTATTCATTTCACAACTATTTTTTGAGTTAGGCAAATTATCCAAGATTACATATTTTGGGGGCGCTTGGGTGGTTCAGTTGTTAAGCATCTGCCTTCAGCTCAGGGCATGATCCCAGAGTCCTGGGTTCGAGCCCCACATCAGGCTCCTCTGCTGGGAGCCTGCTTCTTCCTCTCCCACTCCCCCTGCTTGTGTTCCCTCTCTCC
>NW_023193430.1:428-633 GCF_002007445.2 Ailuropoda melanoleuca
TTTTTTTTTTTTTTTTTTTTGCGTCCAAGACAGGACCTACCTAACAGTCACTTACTTTGCTGCCGCTGCCTTAGCTCCTATTGTGGTAATATTATTATTATATGTGCTCAATTTGAGTTTTAAGTTCCGTGCTCTTCATCTGGCTGACCTACACCTCGCAGAGGTTGAGGTATGATTCTGAGAGAGTAGAATTTTATGTGTGAGT
>NW_023193431.1:0-857 GCF_002007445.2 Ailuropoda melanoleuca
GGAAAAAAAAAAGGTAAGAACTCAGATAGGAAAAGGGTCAACAGCAGTTTTCTGCCTCTGCCAGAAAAAGATAGGCTTTTTAAAGCTTCAAATGGTCTCTGTTAAAACTGTCAGCCCCGGATTACAGCTGGCAGTACCAGGAGCACCAGGGAACCGACAGAAAAATCACCCAGCTTGCACCCATCCGGCTCCCTGGGAATAGCACGCTCCCTGNCTGGGAGTAGCACGCTCCCTGTCAGCACGCATCTCTGCCCACGGAGCAGAGCAGCCAGGCGGCAGCAGCTCACACGCCGCCTGACAGCACCCTCTCCGGAGGCTCAGGATTATTGCAGTCTGCCCTTCTGCTGGCGTGGAATTAACTTGTTCCGACTGTGTGACAGTTCTGACGACGACACAGTTTGAGGCAAGGAGCTGGGTCACATGCTGCTACATGCATGGGCTGTCACTAACTGTGCCACTAAAACCAGACAAAACCTTGTCAAGGGAGATAAACTCCTCTGGAGACAGAGGTAAGTGACTCAACTCCCGGCCTGCTTGTGAGGGTTTTGTTCAGTTCAAGGACAGTATCAGCTGACAAAAGGACTTGATGTTTCAGGGAGACACAATCAACACTGGCAAGAGGAAAGAGGCAGAGAGGCAGAAAGAGGAAAACACACCCGGACAACTGCGAGAATGCTGAAGGAGACAGGCTGCCAGAAAGCAGCAAGAGACCACAGTGTCCTCNGGCAAGAGGCCACAGTGTCCTCACTCTGGAAAAATCGATGATCTAATCAAATCACGCCTATCTCACGGTCCTAAAACCCCCAGCAAGAAACTACAGCAATCAACCTTTGGTTTTTACTACGTCCGGTCTCTAC
>NW_023193432.1:0-1921 GCF_002007445.2 Ailuropoda melanoleuca
ACCAACCATAAGGCTCAACAACTGGGAAGGTATGAAAGATGAAGAATGGGTGGATGGTTTAAAAAAAAAACGCTATGACTGGATCCAGGAAATTATTATTTGCTAAGATTTGTAATCAAATCACTACAACACTCAAATTTATGTAGCAACTGCCATTAAACAGCGTTTCAATTTAATAATTTAATTATGAATTATACCGACTGCCACCAACTGGGAAAGAGATAATGATGAGCCTTTGATTAATAGTTCTCCTCCTCCTTCCTTCCTCTCCTCTCTTCCTCCTCCTCTCCCTTCCCCTCCTCCTCTTCTTTTACTTCCCAATAATGTTTCTCTAGACGAACCTGACTTTGAACATTGCAACTTATATTTGTTATTTATATCCAACCCTAATGACAATGACATGAACAGCACATAGCCCTCCCTCCTAGCTGATATAATTTAAATGAATGTCATGTCTCTGTTTTAAGAACCCCCTGGTAGAGATGTCACTAAACAATAGGTTTTGTTAACTCAAAGACCAAATAATTTTCCACTCTATGATCTTTGTTCTTTCATAACTAATATTAGTTCATTTACATTTATCTTTATTACAGCCATACCCCATTTTATTGTTTTTGCTTTATTGTGCTTTGCAGATATTGTGTTTTTTACACACTGAAGGTTTGTGGCAACCCTGTTTCTTGCAAATCTGTCAGCACCGTTTTTCCAACAGCATTTGCTCACTACCTGTGTGTGCCACATTTTGTAATTCTTGCAATATTTCAAATACCTTTAGTATTTTCTTTGTTATGGTCATATGTCATCAGTGATTATGGCTTGAAAGCTCAAATGATGGTTAACATTTTTTAGCAATAAAATTTTTTTGCTTTTTTGACAAAATACTATTGCATACTTAATAGACTACACTATAGTGTAAACAACTTTTATGTGCTCTGAGAAACTAAAAAAAATCACTTGACTTACTTTATTGCAGTATTTGCTTTATTGTGGTGATTTGGAACTGAACTAACAATATCTCCAAGGGATGACTATACTTATATACATGGACTTAATCCACCATGGTTTTTTTTTCTTGTTTACCATGCTCTTAAGTTGTTTTCATTTTTCCTATATTCTGTTAAGTGAATCTGGTGATCTTTTCCTTATTTAAACTCTTTGTTTCCTCTGCTAGTTTAGATACTACAGATTGTATTTTTTTTGTAGTTATTCTTACATTCTTTAGCACTCAGATTTAAAAATATTTTCTCTTAAATTCTACATTTGGCTACAATATCACCATTCCCTCCAAGAAAATGAGAATTTGTGTATACTTAATTTTTCATTAAGCCTTTTCATTTTGCTCATATATTTCTAAAATATTAGTCCTACTTTCATTTAATATAATTTTATAGTCAATTATTAATTAGATTTAACAAAAAGTTATTTGTTCCTTATTTGTTTTTGGTATTTGATTCCTTGCTGGGCCAATGGCAAATATTTGATACCATTGTATCTCACAGGAATAATTGTAAAGCCTATTCCTGGAAAGCTAGCCTATATACCAAAGAAGTTATAGATTCCTGCCAACTCTATTGTAACTTGGGAACACATATGGAGATAGATTTTAATAGTCTTAGACCAAAGACTAAAGAGTATAAAACATGCAGTTGTATCAGGTTGAATTTATCAGTGAGTATACTCCCTGGGACTTAGGATTTGTTGGATCTAACAATTGGATGTGGGATTATGTGTACTGGGTTGGTTAACTGAAGCTTGGACACAATAGTTGCCCACAGTTGAGTGAGGTAAGATTAATGGGTTTCCTTTATATATTTCAGAGGGCCAAGTTCCAGGGATTAGTGAAATAGAAGTATTGGAGTACACATATTTGTATACAACTAGTTCAGTTATTGCCTAACTACATATCTAGGAGGGTCTGTCA
>NW_023193433.1:0-541 GCF_002007445.2 Ailuropoda melanoleuca
AATTTTATAAACACTTGTAGAAATGTATTATTTTAACATTTAGTATTTGAATATTCCTATTTATTTTCTCTTTTTTCCTTTGCCCCCTAGGCCACACATACCCCTTACTTATTACCCACATCCTACAGCCTGTGCACACACAAAATAGCTTTTTGGGACAGATTAACTTGAATTCAATTGAATTTAGATGGCTGTAGAATACATAGTTTTTACATCTCCACATTTTAAAAGTGCCTTTTGGAAGTAACCCTAGTTTGAGTCCAAATTCTATTGATTTATAAAATGAACCTAGATATGAGCAGTAAAATGGTTGAAGCTGTATTACTGGGAGTCTATTTACATGAGCAACTGAAGAGAAATCAAAGGAAGAATGTATTATAACCNAAGGAAGAATGTATTATAACCAAGAGTCAAATACAATAGGTCTGTCGAACAGAATGTAGAACACAGGAGTAGATGCACACTTACAGGGATCACGGATTTTCAGTGAAGATGCAAAGCCAATTCAGGAGAGAAAGGATATTCTTTTTAAAAAAAAAAA
>NW_023193434.1:0-1207 GCF_002007445.2 Ailuropoda melanoleuca
TTTTACACATGACTTGGAAGCCACTTGCACATTGTACTTTATACAGAAGCGTCTAATTACCCCAAATATTCGGTCTCTATAAGGTTATTGGGCAGTCTGCAGAGGTTCTATTAAACATATGCGTATCACCCTCTCATGCCTCACTCATAACCCACCCCTACTTACAGCCCCCCATGAAGAGGTGTGTTTTCTTTATTAAATATTCTTCCTCAGGAACTATGAAGTATTTTCAAGAAACGTATTCCTAATGGGATTTTGAATGATCACCTCAACTTGGAGAAATAACCCCTTTATCCCGGCCAGCTCCTCCTGTTCTTTCAGGAAGACCTATGATCGCTGGCTATTAACTGAGCATTTTATGGGCAGAAAATGGAAATGGAAGGCAGGAGAACCATAATTTAAGCCATGATCCGGCTTCTCAGTTAAAGTGATATTAAAAAGCAGTAAAATCTTCTATCTCAGCCCACAGGTACAAAGGCTGCAGAATGATTCGAATTCCTTCCAGAAAGTAAGATAAAGGATGCTTTAGCCCAGCACAGCTGGTGGCACACACAGAAAGTCAAGAGAAAATCCGAAAAGGAACAAGGAAGGCGGCTTGAAAACTGGCTTTGCCTACACTGGCTGGAATTTATTCCTGATCTCAGAAGAGTAAAACTCAGTGTGCTCCAGTCTAATCCGCCAGAACAGCTACGTCAGCAGGGCCTTGATGGCCTCGGCTCCAAGCGGCTGCTCACACAGACAGTGGAGCTCAGGAACGGCTCTAACACCTGCTCCCTTGGCCCAGGAGCTCGGAGAGAGCAGGACTGTGGCTGGGCCCGAGGTCTTTCAAGTATCAAGAAGGGATTCTACAGCGGAAAGGTCACACTCTGTGAGGAGAGGAGTGTGAGTGGTCTGATGTGCCTGCCTATATTTGTCTTCTAGCCCAAAGGCAAGTCTGTTCAACTCCTTTTTACTTTCAAGGAGCATCTTGACATTTCGTCACTACTTGGGTCTTTTTTCTTAGGGACAAATGAGGAGTGCCGGGTCCTGACCACTGATGTGAAGACTGTGCCTGCCTCTAGGAACGCAGAGGCAGAGGGAGCCAGTCGACTGGCAAGCCTGGGACGGGCACATCCAGACGCCAACTGTGTGATGAAACTAATTACAATAATTACAATTATAAGAACTTAATATGTGCCTGGTGCTTTGCTCAATTCTTTACAGTTCT
>NW_023193435.1:0-520 GCF_002007445.2 Ailuropoda melanoleuca
AAGAACAAGTACCTTTCAAGCCTGTTTGATGTGCTATGAAGAATGCAGATCCATCGTGAAAATGAGGGTGACTGTTAAGCAGCTCACAATAGCACTGGGGACACTGGAATGATTACAATCAGGGGAATAAATGAATGCATTAAAGGGATTAAAACGATCACAGCAAATGCATAGCACAATCCCAGTAAAACTANAGCAAATGCATAGCACAATCCCAGTAAAACTATGTGTTTCAGTGCAGGTAACTGATCAGTACTGCTGTCATGATTCAGAGGTCAGTAGTAGGACGGGCAGGGAAGAGCACAGTGAGGTGGAACTCGAGCAAGACCTGATGAGTAGAATTTGAATAAACAAAGGCAGGGACAGCTTCAGGTGAGAACAACAGCATTTGCGAAGAATGGCCATGACATCCCTGTGGGTTGGAGAAAAGCCATCTTGCTAGATACCCAATGAGGTCATGTTTGTAAAATTGTCCTACACATTATAAAGCACCCATTAATGTCATGTTATTAGGAACATT
>NW_023193436.1:0-1411 GCF_002007445.2 Ailuropoda melanoleuca
ATGAGGAAGCGGCCCACATGGTCCCACAAAGGATACAGACCACCCATGTCCACTCAGGCAGTGCCCACCCCAGGAACATTTCAGTCCTGCCTATTCGGACTCTCCTGGTCTGATTTGCAGCCCCTTCCCTGCGGCTGCGTTCTGTCACAAAAGCCCCTCACACCCAGCTAGTCCAAAGCAGAACACTTGGCCTTACCCTCTACCTGCTCACATTCACCGATATCACCACCAAACAGAAAGTCTGTAAGTATCGGGAAGCTATCCAGCCTGGTGGGTACAAGCTTTCCAAAACCCTAATGTTCACTTGAAACTTCAAATGCCATCATCGTCAACCCATCCGCTGTTTCCCTCAACTGGCAGGCTCACTCTACGCATTTTTGTTAATGTCTGCAAAATATCAAATCTGGATGACCACAGTTTTTCTGTCAATATATCTTCTAAATAAAATTACATTCTGTGAAAAAAGTTCAGCTCGCAACTCAGTCATACGAGTGCTTTTCTTAAACACACCCGCTGTCTTTCAGTGTGCAGCAAGCAGAAGGGCTATTTGGGTGCTCCACACAGACTTAAAAAAGACATACATGTCTTGTCTGAAAAGCCAAGATTTAATAAAATTAGTACTCTAGTCCTTCATCAAAGATACTCTTTAGTGAAACGGGTTTTTTTTTTTTTTCAAATGTAAGTTCGTGGTAGTGAAAAATATGGTGAGAAACCGCTAGAATGGTTTGGTGGCACTGCCTTGATCTGTGCCAAGGTGCCAGCAGTTTTATCCACCACTGTTTTTGAAGTATCAACATTACAAAAAGGGCAAATGAAATCTTAGTACTATCATGAAAAGAGTTTTAACCATACAGATCCCCTGAAGGAGTCTCAGACCCCAGGGGTCCTCAGACCATACTCTGAGTACTACTGGGCTAGAGCAAAACTGATTAGCTAGGACAAGCAGATTCCCTCCCTGAAATTGTTTAAACCAAGAAACACTTAACCAACAAGGTAGCCAGCAGGGACAGTGAACTTGAGAACAGTAGTACCCTCAGATCAGAGCCAGCAGGGCCCCTTTCCTGGGTGGGCCCCACAGCTCAAGGTGGGTACTTCCTCTCTCATGCCTAAGACCTCTGGTGAGGGAGGCTAGTGGTATCATCTAAATAGAGCACCCCCAGCCTAGACTAGGCCTTGCAAAAGCCCTGTTCTCGGTTTCTTCCCTTTGGGGACCTCACAGAACCTCTACCTCATATGTGGGATTAAGCAGAATTCCCTGAGAGCTCCAGCCTCACATCAATGTGGTTGTCATAGCCCCTCATAGGTGGGTCCTGGTTCCAGGAGGGCAGGCTGGTGAGAGGATTGCTTCTGTTAGCCAATGCAGTATTTCTTTCATGGGATTACAGAAGGTTAGATGACCAGGATGGTATTG
>NW_023193437.1:0-1434 GCF_002007445.2 Ailuropoda melanoleuca
AACACTGTAAAGGGACCGTCTTAGCACTATCATCATCCTTCGTGAATAGGGAAACAGGAGGGAAAGTGTTCTCGGAAGCCTGATGAGAGTGCCATATAGTGGCCTCTGGGACACCACACAATCAAGGGAAATATCAACGAGCATCAGCTCTCATGAGTAAGGGAGCATGAATGAAAAGTTTTGGGAATTTTGAGGACTCAATGCCCTTCTTATTGGTAATAAACCAGAGAGTCCAAGAAAACATATCAAGCATACATCAGCGTTTTCATTGGGGACCCCGATTCCACTTTGGGTGTATAGGCCTGGGAAGGGTAAAACACTTAGAGCCAAGAAATAAGGTGTGAGGTTAAAGCCCTTGAGGTCACATTGGCCTTTGGAAGGTGGAACAGGAATCAAGGTGCTTTGATACCGTGAGTGAAACCCAACGAACACCGCACTGAGAAACAAAATTTGGCCAAACCCCCTTCCAATGAAATATTTTCTTCCTGGAAATCCTCTCTAAACTGGTGGTGGCAATGGAGCGAAGAAGCCAAAAGCATGCCCATCAGAAGAAACACCGTACAGGGACTGTCTTAGTACTATCATCATGTTCCTGAATAGGGAATCATGAGGGAAAGTGCTCACGGAAGTCTGACGAGAGTGCCACATAATGGTCTCGGAGACACCACACAATCCAGGGGTATACCAACGAACATCATGTCTCATGAGTAAGAGTGCATGAAAGAAAAGGTTCAGGAATTTCGAGGACTCAGCGCCCTTCTTTTGGTAATAAAGCAGAGCATCAAAGAAAACATCTCCAGCTAACATTAGACTTTTCATTGGGGAACCTAATTCCACATTGGGTGTATGGGCCTGGGAAGGATCCAGCACTTAGAACGAAGAAACATAGTGTCAAGATAAAGCCCTTGAAGTCACTTCATCCTTATGGAAGTTGGACCAAGAATCAAGGTGCTGTGGTACTGTGAGTGAAAAATGGCAAAGACAGCAATGAGAAACATAATTAGGCCAAAACCCGCTTCTAACGAAATGTTTGCTTCCTGGGTAAATCCTATCGAAAATGGTGGTGGCAATGGAACGAAAAGGCCAAAAACATGCCCGTCCAAAAAACACTGTACAGGGACCGTCTTAGCACTATCATCATCCTTCGTGAATAGGGAAACAGGAGGGAAAGTGTTCACGGAAGCCTGACGAGAGTGCCATATAGTGGTCTCTGGGACACCACACAATCCAGGGAAATATCAATGAGCATCAGGTCTCATGACTCCAAATGGATGAAAGACCTCAATGTGAGACAGGAATCCATCGAAATTCTAGAGGATAACATAGGCAACAAGTTCTATGACATTGGCCCGAGCAACCTTTGTCACGACTCATCTCCAAAGGCAAGAGAAATAAAAGATAAAATGAACTTATGGGACTTTATCAGGATAAAGA
>NW_023193438.1:0-500 GCF_002007445.2 Ailuropoda melanoleuca
GCGAGGGGGGATGGGGATGGACACGCTGTGAGCCGGTATTTCCAGGCTTTTGTTCTCTGGCAGCTTTCCCTCGCGGTCTGCTGTGCCTCTTCTGAGAATCAGAGCAGCAGCAGCCGAATCTCAGCCTCTGTCTCAGAACGGAGGGATCGCGGACCGTTCTCCACTAATGTTCTGGCCACTTTAACTCTGTTTCTGNTAACTCTGTTTCTGTTGGTGCTGCTCAACCCTGCGGCGTCCCGGGATGTGCGCCCCACATCCGGCGTCCCAGCCCTCGCTTCCAGGGCCAGCGCTTCTCTGTCCTTTGTGTTTCTAACACCGCCATCCCCCAGCCGCCAGCCGCCCTAGTGGGCTCTGAAGCTCTGGCCCTCAGACTGGTCGTGCGTGTTCCCCGGCTCACGGTCGCAGTCTGCTCTCTCGCGGGTGCCGGTTGGGCGTCTGACCGCTCCCCGGCGCCCGAATGAGGAGGCTCCCTTCCCCTTCAGTTTATCTTCCGATATCTG
>NW_023193439.1:0-609 GCF_002007445.2 Ailuropoda melanoleuca
CCAGGGCCCGGTGTCCTTGTCTATACGTGGGCAAAATAAAAATTGGTTCATAAGTTTGTATTGATGATTAAATGAGATAAAGCCTTTACCGTATTTATGTGAAAAATGCCTATCACAATGCGTGGCACGCACGTGCACTCAATTATGATGGCAAAAAAAGAAATGCAAACCTACTTTAGTCCATCATAAGATTTTACATATAAATGTAACATGATTAAATATACATTTAACACGATAAATTTAGCGTGATCTTCAGCATGATTAGGTGTATAGTGATGACAAGTAACGTGTATGTAGGGTCCACTGGTGGCTGGGCATTTTGTAATGTTCACTAAATCATGTAATCTTCACAACTAGCTGTCCTGTGAGATGGAGAGTGTAATTCCCACTGTGCAGGGGGAAAATAACAGAAACATGGAGGGCTCAACTAGCTTGGTCAGGGCGAGTCTCCTCCCACNCCCTCCCACCATCTTCTCAGGGTGTGACCACACAGGCAGTCCTGCCTTTGCACAGATGGCCAGTCAAATGAAAACCAGATGCAAGCAAAAATCACATATGAATAGGAACAGTGGAGATCCCTTCATAACAAACCTTTTTTCCAAAAAAGTC
>NW_023193440.1:0-555 GCF_002007445.2 Ailuropoda melanoleuca
AAGAGAATGATAAATAACTAAACTGACAAAGTATATTAAAGCAGAGGGAAGATGCATGTCATTTTTTGATAGCCAACCTGATCTTTTCTACCACATAATCTTGGTGCCAGGCAAAATCTGCCACCAACTCTAGGAGCCCAAAGAGCTACAATTGACTTTCCTATCCACCTAACAACTAGAGTGAGGGTACTTGCAATGTAAGTTTGGCAAATCTACATCACTCACACTAGATTTGGAATTTGGAGTGAAGGAAGAAGAGCAACAAGGACAAAAGAGAATTTGAGTTGGTAGGCAGCCAAGGCACAATATGAAGCTTCCAGCAAACGCACCCTGCACCCACACCAGTAACTCTGTCAGTGTGAACAGTGGCATTCCCACACAGCCGCAGTGACAGCAGCCCTCATGGAGTNATGGAGTCAATGTTGGAATATAATTTTTGCTATTGACAGACTGCCATCCTTCTTTTGGTTGCTGCCCATTTTTCCCCCCAGCTGATCCCTTGAACCTGCCAGCACCTCTATGTTAGATCCTATTCCAAAAAATAATTTCTTGTTG
>NW_023193441.1:0-1221 GCF_002007445.2 Ailuropoda melanoleuca
TCGGTGGGTGGAGTCCGAAGCCAACGACCAAGAAAGAATTCTAGAGATGTCTTTGGTGCAAAATGGTGGTTGATGAAAGCTCGGGGACAGGACCCGTGGGCAGAAAGAGCTGCTGCCCCGGGGTGGTGAGGGGTGGCTGATTATATACTATGGGGTGGGGTAGGTAAAGAAAAAGGGAGGTTTCAGAAGGATTTTCATATGTTAAAGATGACTCACAGGATACCTGAGGCCTTGCCATGGTCAAGTTAAGGTTGTTTTTCACTCTAGCAAGGCATTAACATGAAGATGGCTGGGAGCTTCCTGGAGGCTGCAGATTATCAGGACATTTAATTGTATTTACATTCCCTTCGGAAGCTAGGTTATTGATAAAAATGCTTTGTTCTTGTAAACTGCTAAGACATTTGTAAACCAAGGTAGATTTAAGTCTTGCAGGATTGTGGTCTCTATAGGTTAACTGTTTCTTTGTCCTTTAGGGCAGCCAGGAGTGCCCAAGGAATGTCCCGGACATCCCATGGGGGGGGCGGTTTCGGGCTGTTAGTTTCTGCTTTGTCCTCCGCTTGCCTTCTGATTCCTCATCAAAGTGACATCAGCGTGCTTGGTCTCCAGTATGGACACTACTTGGGAAGGACAGGCATGCGGCTCTTAACACGGCAGCATTGCCAGGGCACTACCCAAGAGCATCATTTCAGAGGGCTGCCTCCATAACCACCATGTTCTTCTTCTCCACGCCTTTCCCTTCTCTGACAAGCTCTATCTTCCTTGTTCATCCTTTCTTTGCATCTTCCATTTTTACCCCTCTGCTTTTGCCTGTCTCTTGAGTTTCCAGAAGCTCCACTAAACTTTTCTTAGCACCACTTGGAGATAAAGGACTAAAATAATACTGACGCCTGGAGAGTCGTTCTACAGAAGAGCCACGGGTAGATGACCAGAGCCAATCGAGCAAATGACCACAGCCAGATAGTCTGATGGAGAAAGCCATTGCCACAGGTGTTACCTTTAATTTTGTACTGAATATTGGGCAGATGTGATGGGGTTTTGGAATCTAGGTGAGGTTCAGTCGGGGGGAGTCCAGAGCCGATGACCAAGAAAGAATTCTTGAGACGTCTTTGGTGCAAAATGGTGGTTTATGAAAGAATGGGGACAGGACCCATGGGCAGAAAGAGCTGCTGCCCTGGGTTGTGAGGGGTGGCTGATTATAAACCTTGGGGTTGGGGGAGGTAA
>NW_023193442.1:0-632 GCF_002007445.2 Ailuropoda melanoleuca
AAGTAAGCCCCTTTCCCTACCCCAGGCCCCTCCATCCGTGTCTGGGATGAAGGGCAGATACGCTTGATGCTCATCATTTGCGGTGGTTCAAAACCCTATCAAAGCACTGCTGGTGCTGAGCATAGCAAATACTGAGGCCTTGCTCCTAAGAGAAGTACAGAGCTAGGTTCCTGGGAGTCTGCGGTCACAGCATCTTCATCAACCTGTCAATACACAACCTTGTTTTATGTGTGTTTCTGTTTAAAGACACCTTATTTAACGTACATTGTTGATGCATTAACACTGAATTACACCAGCAGCACTATAACTCCGGCCTGAATGGGCTTACCTAGCACACCTGTTCTCTTCGTAAGGCACTTCGCAGCCTTCTTGCTCTTGCAAACCCTGGACAGCACCTTAGCACTTTGCTTCAGGGCCATGTTACCAGTGAAATCATCAAGAAAAAGTACAAAATGCAAAAACTGAGACACTATATAATCACANCTTATTTAACGTACATTGTTGATGCAGTAACACTGAATTACACCAGCAGCACTATAACTCCGGCCTGAATGGGCTTATCTAGCACACCTGTTCTCTTCGTAAGGCACTTCGCAGCCTTCTTGCTCTTGCAAACCCTGGACAGCACCTTA
>NW_023193443.1:0-2133 GCF_002007445.2 Ailuropoda melanoleuca
TTTTAAAAAATCTAGGTATAACTTTTGACTCATCCCAAATTTACTAATAGCCTACTGTTGACCAGAAGCCTTACCGATAACATCGTCAACATGCACGTTGTATGCTCTCTGTATTATATACTAGATTCTTGCAATAAAGTTAGAAGAAAATGTTATTAAGAAAATCATAAGGAAAAGAAAATACATTTACAGTACTGTACTGTATTGATAAAATAATCCAAGTATAATAAGTGGACCCATGCAGTTCGAATCCATGTTGTTTAAGAGTCAACTGTACCTATGTAAGTCGCCGTGTAAATAGACATCAGCTAAATATTGCCACCTCTCTCAACAGTGCAAAATATCAAGAAAATCTCACTTTAAAAATGTGTAGTTTTGGGTGACTGGGTGGCTCAGCTCAAGTCATGATCCCAGGATCCTGGGATTGAGTCCCACATTGGGCTCTCTGCTTGGTGGGCAGCCTGCTTCTCCTTCTGCCCCTCCCCCTGGCTCACATGCTCTCTCTCTTTCTCTTGCAAAAATAAATAAATAAAATCTAAAAAACAAAGAGTTAAAAAATTTTAAGATAAATAAATAAGTGTATTTTGAATTCAAGTCAGTTTAATAAGCAATATAACTAAAAATATTTTGAATACCTGGTTTTTCAAAAAAGAAAACTCAAAAATTTACAATGGAATAAAAAAGTGAAAAATTTATAGGGCTTTAAGCAGTGATAGTGATGATAATGATAAAAGCAATGGTAAACACCTAAATAATAGAGAACTTCTTTCCTGTGTCACTCTTTGCATTTGGAGTTTGGCAAAAGTTATTTAAATTATTTTTTTAAATGGTACCAATATTTTTAGTTGAAAACAATTGTTCTCTGCCAGGAATAGTATTTTCATAGTGGGTAAGTATGATCTTATTGGCATGCCCATTAGAATTTGGAAGCATTTATTTATAGAAGCAAGATTAAAAGGATGGCTAAGTAAACTACAACAATGTTATTGGTAATGAACTTTGAGTTTATTATAGCTTAATTCTACTTAGCCCCAGAAGCCAGGTATCTTGTCAATGGGAAGAGAAATGCATGCAGTCAGCAAGGATGTATTGAATGTCCTGACAAAACACCATGGGAACTGGAAAATGGATTTAGCAGCCAAACTACAAGTGAAATTTTGAGCCAAATCTACCGACAGTTAGAGATGGAATACTAACGTATGAATGTTCTGAGATATTTGCCGTATTTGGGGGTGAAACTGAAAACCTAGTCCCACCATTTACTTTATGCTTGACCTTGAGCAAATTACCTCACTTTTGTGTGCATCTGTTTCTTCACCTGTACAATGAAGTGGATTACAGGGGTAAGAACCTCATGGGATGGTTGGGAGGACTAATTGAATTGAACACAGAGGGTTTTCCCTGACAGCCTGGCAGGTAGGATTGAGGGGATTCCCCTCCTAGGTCCTCAGATGCTGTACATTGTCTCCGTTGAGATGCTAATATGGTGAATTACCTGAATAGAGTCCTAGCGCTGGTGAGGAATCCCGCATTTCCAGAGTAAACTCATTTGAGGGTAACAGGTCATCTTATTTTATGCCGGTGGCATGACCTTGGCTGAAATGTGACTGACACTATTTGCAAGTGCGGTGAGACTGGCTGAGCGTTTGCCCTTCCTTTTATCCGCTTACCTGGCTTGAGACATGGGTTCTACGCTCTACAAACTGGGAAGTGTCTGCTCTTTGTTGGCCAGTGTCTTTGTTCATTTTGCATCCAGAGGATTTTAAAGTTATTGACTCAATTTTTAAAAAATATTATAGAAGGACCATTTTTTATTTCCACTTGAGTTATTTATATTTTCATAGGAAAATTTTCATTTTGTCTAAACTTTCAAATGTATTGGTATAAAGTTGTTCATAATATTCTCTGATTTTTAAAAAATCTGCTATATCTGTAGTTTCGACACTCTTTGTGCCCAATCTTTTTTTTCCTCTGTGCCTAATCTTTGTTAGTTTCTCCTGTGTCCTTATTCATGCAGTTTTGGAATATGGGTGAGGTTGAGTGGGGTGGAGTGCAGAGCCAAGGAAACAAGAAAGAATTCTTGAGACATCTTTGGTGCAAAATGGTGGTTTATCAAAGCACAGGGACAGGACC
>NW_023193443.1:9911-10309 GCF_002007445.2 Ailuropoda melanoleuca
TTTAAGATAAATAAATAAGTGTATTTTGAATTCAAGTCAGTTTAATAAGCAATATAACTAAAAATATTTTGAATACCTGGTTTTTCAAAAAAGAAAACTCAAAAATTTACAATGGAATAAAAAAGTGAAAAATTTATAGGGCTTTAAGCAGCGATAGTGATGATAATGATAAAAGCAATGGTAAATACTTAAATAATAGAGAACTTCTTTCCTGTGTCACTCTTTGCATTTGGAGTTTGGCAAAAGTTATTTAAATTATTTTTTTAAATGGTGCCAATATTTTTAGTTGGAAACAATTGTTCTCTGCCAGGAATAGTATTTTCATACTGGGTAAGTATGATCTTATTGGCATGCCCATTAGAATTTGGAAGCATTTATTTATAGAAGCAAGATTAAAA
>NW_023193444.1:0-662 GCF_002007445.2 Ailuropoda melanoleuca
ACAAAGGAAGTTACACAATTACTATGCTTATTTGGGGGGTATGTTTTTAGATTTAATGTAATCTAAGACACGTAACATCTGAAGAAACATACCGCTAATGCTTTGGGGAAATATATGCTCACGTTATGAATTATGCTAGCAATAGAGCCAGTGAATGCAGTTATGTAATTCTTGCTGGTTTTTATAAAGCCAGTCTAACATAATGCAAATGTCCGTAGAATCCTGTAAGTATATTATAAGAAATGTATTTGTTATATGTATCACTACTGCAATATCATTAATAAAAAATAGTATTAGCATTCACATGAGCTAAGCTTGAGAATAAGTAGGGAAATTTGTGCCATCCATATGGAAAATATTCCTTAAGAGAATAGGAATTTAAGGAATTATAGTTTATTATGGAATATCAAATATTTGTAATGAAAAATTTATAAAACATAGANCTTATAAAACATAGAGAAGCCTGTATAAAATAATAACACGATTCATGCCCATACTTTTAGTATGCTACGTTTACTATTCTGGCTTGTACGTTCTTTCCTCCTTCGAAACTATTTTATAGAGTGAACTTTATACTCAAAGAATTGTGCACACAGAAGTGAAGGGTTTTGTTCTGGTGAGTAGCAGAGAAAGAGTTTGGGAATACACGGACACCAGTTTGA
>NW_023193445.1:0-11698 GCF_002007445.2 Ailuropoda melanoleuca
AAAAGCACCATGATTGTCTCTTAAGGACATTTCAAGGATCACTTTAAGGCAAAAACAACTATGTTGTTTAACGCTTTAAATGTCTTTGAGTGGTACTATCTTCAAAAGTTTGAATTCCAGTTCCGATTTTTAATTGCTTAAGGGACACATTATTTCATTAATACCAATCTCTCCCATTGTATCAAGTAGAATAACAAAATATGTATTTGTTGTAACTGTTATATTTAAAAAATTAAAATAACAAGCAACTCTGCTTTTCTTTACACTTTTTTTTTAAAAAGTCACCCATTTCTTTAAACAAAATTGCAAAAGAAAAGGCGAATGCAACCATTATTCATAGGTACCTCAAAAACATTAACCATTTTGTGTTTTAAAGGTATTATGAGCACATTATATACATGTTGAACACAAGAACCATGACATAATCTTGACTCTGATTCCTGTTGCCTAAGCGTCTAAATATCCATGCTTATTTTCTTAAACCTGGTCTCTAAAACTTTTCTCAGTTCTGTGAGAATTTTCCACAAGTGTTTTTCTAAGTAATTCTTTCTTTTTAACTAAACATAAACAGAGTTCTTTTTTGTTGCTTACAATCCAAAATCTTACTGATATAAGTTAATGGAAAACCTTAGTAAAACTGGCATATAGCAAATAATTCAGCAATGGTAGTTATTTTGTTATAATAGCACTATTTGGGGGGATTTTTCATAAAGGATTTGTAAATGCTGGAGTCATTTCCATGTATTCTTCACATATTCCTCAGGAAGAGCATCCCTACGTGCAAATCACATTGCTAAGCACCTAGAACAAAACATGTCTGTCTTGTTTAGCATTTTATCCCAGGTCATTAGTAATGTGCTTTATACATAGGGGTACTCTAAGAGTATTTGTGTATAGATGAATTAATAAATGCCCGGCTGAAATAATGAATAAATCAATGAATGTGTAAGGATGTTCTTATTTTTCATGTACTCTGCTCTAGTCTTCCTGAGGATTATATGCAGAACATTGTACTAAATGCAAACAAAAATTGAATGAGGTAGATGTTATTTGAGCTCCATTTTCACTTAAGAAAATTGAGTACAGAAAGATTAAGAAAATGTCTCTAAATCAAGCAGTTAATAAATGACAGAGTTTTCATCAGAACCCAGGCAACCTTATTCTAATACCTTCTCTGGCAACATACTGTATGTACTTCTCATTGGAGTTACTTGGTTGGAGAAAGGAACACAAAGAAGGAAATGCAAAAAAGGGATGAAGGAATGTAGGGAAGAAGAAATTATTGCATGGCTACAGAAGCACCTTTACAAACCCTATTACTTTAACCCATGTTAAAAAAAAAAAACAAACTCTTACTTGCCCCCCACACACAAAATGTAATGTTGAAATAATTATACATTTAAGCAAAAATTCTTCAAACCAGCATTGTTTTGCCATGGTAATAAACTATATCAAATCAGTGCTCATCTATAACTAAAAAAAAAAAAACTTCCACTTTTACCACGATTATGTTTTGCTGTATTTTAAGCCACATGCAATCCCATAGTATCTCCCATGAAACTTATGATTTAATAGGAAAATAGTGTCTGCTAATGCTTCAGTCACTCTCAAAGGCAAGAAACATTATTTGCAATGCTTAAAAATATTATTTATGGGGGTGTCTGGATACCCCAGTTGGTTAAGCATCTGCCTTCAGCTCAGGTCATGATCCTGGCATCCTGGGATCAAGCCCCATATTGACTGCATTGGGCTCTCTGCTGAGAAGGGAGCCTACTTCTCCCTCTCCTCCCCGATTGTGTGCTCACATGCTGTCTCTCTTTCTCTCTCTCTCTCTCACCATATCTGTCTCTCTCTTTCTCAAATAATTAAAATCTTTTTAAAAATATTATTTATGAAAATACAATTTCAAAATCTCATCTTTTCAAGGTAGGATCTTTAGTAATCCTAGCAAGCAAAAAGTTGCAAGACAAAAGTGATTGATGATAAAGTCCATGAGGCCTGCTGGTAAACACTGAAACTATGATCACCATGAAATGTTCCAGTAACGGAGCATGAGTAGTCCGACAATACTATCTTTTGGTTGTGAGCTAAAGAGGGCCAAGCACAGTTGGAATTGCTGGAAAAATTGCTGTAAGTCTCCATTTACTCATGCAGAACTAATGATGCATGAGAAAAAAATGAGTCCCAAGTTTAAGTAAGTTTGGGTAATGAAGCAAAACATATTCCCCCATTGAAGATCCACATGGCACATTAGCATATTGAAGATTCTGATAAGTCATATAGTGAAGGCATCAATTCAATTATGTTTATTCCATGACTTTAAATTTTTACTTAACCACAAACCACACAATTTTTATATAAACATTTAAACTTTCAATACATTAATGTTCCTTGGAACATACAATAAAAAAAATGCTTTAAGAATGACTGATGTACACTGATAATCTGTGTTATAGGATACTAAGAAAAAGATGGTAAAAGTAGCAGTTAGGTATTTCAACTTCTTCAAATTTCCCCATGAAACTTACAAAATAAAATAAGCAAAATTAAACAAAAAAATACAATGTTTACAAAAAAAACCAAAAAGGTATCCCCATGAACTACAACAGGTGAGTAGATGTGTTCTAACTATTGATAGTTTTGGCATGAGTGGTGTCAGCATAAAAATAGATAAAATGGAAACATGTCTCAGAAGTGTTAGGCCATATTTTGGTCACTTCACACACACAAAAAAAGAGGGATTTCTAGAGAAACAAAGCTAAAAGCGTAATGCTGATCCTCCCCTACTCCTGAAACTAGAAAATAATTAAGGAAAGCACTCTAGGAAGAAATGTCCAAGAAACTAATCATAATAATGTATATTTCAAAACAGACCAAAAGAAATTGAGAAAATGGAAAAGCCTATGAAAGAATCACAGAAATCACCATAACAAAATGGAAGCAAATATGCAAAATATTTGAAAAGAGGTTATGAAACTGAGGAAAATAATATTTTAAAACTAAAGAAAGAGTTATTTCAGAAATGAAGTGTGAACAAAATTAAGTAAACAAGCAAATAAATTAAATGGGAAATTCCTTTGAAAAAGTAAATGGGAAGGATAAAATTTTTCAAAATTTAAAAGCAATAAAGAATGAGATAAAAAGAAAACTTCAGAGAAAGTGAAAAGAACATAGGCAAAGAAGATAAAATATACATATAATAGGAGTTTCTTAAGAAGCATAAGTTAATGGAACCAAATAAGTATAAAAACTATGATTAAAGAAAACTTTTATTAAAGAAAAAAGGAACTTTAACCTATATATTGAAAGAACAAACTGTGCACCTGAAAAAAATCAAATCTAGATGACCAAAGCTGACAAATATTAGTAAAATTATGGAACATTAATGTAAAAAAAAAAAAGAAAAGAAAAGAAAGAAAAAAGAAAAAAAGAAAAAACTATCAGCCAAAACAGCAAGTCAGGGGTAATGAAAGAATAAATAGATTATTATTAGAGGTTTTTTGTTTTTTGTTTTGTTTTGTTTTAACAGCAACCCTTTATTCCAAAGACACTGGAATAACATGTTTAAGTTACTGAAGGAAAGAAAGAGTAAGCAAAAGTACTTACATCCAGTTAAGGAGACCTTTAAAACTGAAGTCATACTGCTCTCAATATGGAAGAACCCAGGGATGTTTCATTAATCTATTTCTGAGGATTCTGCTAGAGTATGAGCTGCATATATGAAGCTTCCCAAGGCTAGAGAGACACTGACTCATGGGGACTTGTGATGACTAATTATATAAATATAATTTACTACAGAACTAACATAAGTGATGAATAAAAGTATACAATATAATGGCTCTATGTTCTGATTACATAATTTGAAAAATGGGACAAAAAGATGACAGTATACAAAACTAGGATAAGTTCACCGATTTAACTATAATTACAAGTATACATGTAAAGTGAGATGAGGAAATAGTAGAGGGGAAGACATGGTTACTATCTAATTTCAATATTGTTCATAGAAGTGAACTTATTTTGCTAAGAAAAAGTGTGGGACTCAGGCTATTATAAAACATTAGAACAATACTAAATAATATGAAAATAAGATGAACATTATTTTTTTTAATGTGCATATAAACTGAACAGATGAAATCAAGTGGATGTCACAGGAATAGAAGCTAGATTTATTGGAACATATTTTGATTTTAAAGTTTGACTTCAGTAACATGAATTTTACATAATTTAAAATTCAAGAGCCCAAAATTGTAAAAGAAATAAAGCAACTAAACTAATCATGTATCCATCCAGTTGGTGACAGAACAACCCAAAAACTATTTACTTCAAATTACTTTAATATACTGTAATTTGATCAAATATATATGAAATGGAAACCTATGGACAAAAAAATAATCTTAATTTGTAAACTACATTCAGTATTGATAACATTGTTACTACCTTTTTATTTTGTTTTATTCTGAGTCTTTTTTGTGAGTATACAGAATAAAGCAAATGAATATTTAAGCTGATGTTCTTTACAACTGGGATTTGAGCCTGGAAGAAAGAAGAGATCTGAGATATGTGACATTGGGATAAAACTCTATATTATTGAATTTCATTTTCAAATGTCAATATGAACTCATAATATATCTTTTGAAACTATATACACACTTGACATCTCTCTTCCCAGGGAAGGTCTAAAAACAATGTACCAATGTAGTTCTGACTTTTTTTGGCAAGAGAAAACAAAGAAAGCATTAGAATTATTTTGGTCATAACAAAAGTATTCAAGATCAGGAGCCAAACAAAACAGCTCCTCCTACAGGTTGTGTTAAACTGAAACAAATTAAGTATGTTTAATTCCATGAGTTCATAATGATGCTAAAAAGAAAAGAAAAAAAGAAAACAAAATAAAACATCCTTATAAAGAATCTGGATGGTGCTGGGGAATGAACTTATTATTTTGGAAATTAGTAAGTATATTTTATCATTCCTGCGTGAACTGTTCGTCAGGCTTACCAATGAAAAGAAATGTATAGAGGAAATCAGTCAATAAATGAGTAAGAATGAAAGAATATCACCATTATGGAACCCTTAATGTATTATTGGATCTTTAATGTCATGAAAAAAGATATAGATAATGCATACCTCCTCAAGACATAGTCTCACCAAAACTTTCCTTTTCCTAAATTTTATCACCCCTTAGATCTAATTGCCAATTTACAGGAAATACATGCAACAAAGAAAAATGTGTAAGAATAACATGTGGCTGAAAATTATGAAACTTCAAGGTGTAGGAAGCTATACAGAAAAAATATCCCAGTGTATTTTACAACAGCAAGAAACAAAGGATGTAGGAAGAAAAGCTGATGGAGGCGTAAGTATGGATTGAAAGGGTCTTAGAAAATAACCTAAAAAAAAAATAAAAAAGAAAATATAGCAAACTAAGCATGTCTTAATTTTTTTAAAAATTCTGATTCATATAATCAAATGTTTAAAAAGAGGGAAATGGAAGGGGAGGCAGATTGTAATACAATTAAAGATATTTGAACACTGAGTAGACATTCCATATTTAAAAGTTTTAACTAAATTATTTAGATGGAATAATGATAACATTATCGTGTTAAAAATTCCAATCTTAAACATAAATACAGATGATGAAGTTTTCCTTAAAATATTTTGAGGAATGTAGTTATATATAAAATAAGTAGTTATGAGTAGAGGGTTATAGATGAAACAAAATTGGTTGGTTAATGGTAGACCATTTATAAAATTAAATTAGATGGAGAGTTATTATATTATTAATGCTACTTCTATATGTGTTTGAATTTTTTCATGATAAAATATTTAAAAGAAAAATACATATTTACATATATATGCATAGTTTTTAATGTTTAAACTATGTATAATTTTTAAACATGACATATACTTAAAAGAAAATTATATATATGTCTATATATATAATGTTTTAAATAAAACTATATACATGATTTTCTTTGAAATATTTTACTAGGGACATTTATGAAATTTAGTTTTATATAACTTATTTCTAATTTGGTTCTTTCTCTTTCAGATTACATATACAATCTGTAAATATATCTGGATGGCAGTCCATAGGAAAGATCTCTTGTGTGTATATGAATAAATCACCTTTTTAGAGCAAACTTTCAAAGTCAAACATGAAACTAGGAATTAGAATTACTGAGAGAATGAGGAACTAGGTGCACTTTTTTTTTTAGAGTCACTAATTATAGGTGAACTTCCATGTCTTCCTGGACTGAAATGTGTAACCTTATCTACATACCTAGGTTTGTAATTTCTATAACAAAAGCAGCATTGGTAAAAAGTTAAGAGTGCACACATGAATATATATTATTTGAAAAAAACACATGAAGTATGATTTTTTTAAATAAAGCAATTTTAAAGGAAGTGAATTTTAAAGTAGCTCATATGTGTTTCAACTTGTATCCTATGAGCGTTCTATGAACTAGCACACTGACTATGTAGCATTTCAAACAGTTCTAGGAGTGATGAGCTAGACAGAAAAATGCCTGGACTCTGGAGTCAGATAAATCAGTTAAATATTGTCTCTGCCACATACCAGCTGTGCAAACTTAGAAACGTTATTTAATTTCTCTGAATCTCATTTTCCTCTTCATATAAAGCAAAAAAAAAATAAATAAATAAATAATACTATATATATTATATATAACACCAGGCACATAGTAAATACTCACTAAGTAGTTAGCAGGAGCCATTATATTGGAATTAATATATTTCTGAAATAAGTCTTTGGTTGCCTGTGGAAGGATTGCAAAATGAATTTTTTCATTATTAAAAAAATAATTTCTATTTACAGTCATTTGAGTGCATGTTATCTCAAAACCATTTATAGGGAGAATGAATTAATTCACTTAATATATGAATAAAAATGGGCTTACACGTTCATTTTTCACCTCTGGAAACTTCCATTCAAATCCTTGCTTTGGTCTTGAGTGAAAATGAATTTAATGGTCTGCCTCATCAATAGCCCCGTTATCACAAAGCTGCCATGCAAGTCAGTATAATTTAGTACAATTGCCATTCTGTCAGTCTCTGCTCAAATTTAAGCCAGGATCAAAACTAGTAAATTGTCTTATAATTCTTCCCAGCACATTGACAGAATTGTATCCATAAGTCTTGCTGCCCATATTATTTTATTCTTTTTATGTATTTTTAAAGATTTTTGTTTATTTATTTGTCAGAGAGAGCGCACACAAGCAGGGGGAGCTGCAGGCAGAGGAAGAAGCAGGCAGAGGGAGAAAGAGGCTCCCAGCTGAGCAAGAAGCCCCATGTGGGACTCGATCCCAGGAGCCTGGGATCATGACCTGAGCCTAAAGCAGATGCCTAACTGACTGAGCCACCCAGACATCGCATGCCCATATTTTAGTTCTAAGTAATGTCATAAAGATATTTTACTCATGACGTACATGTTCCAGAGCTATGGTTTTCAAGTTTGTCTAAACATCATGATCAACTTCAACCTTTTAAGAAATATTTATGCCGAGACTCAAACCCATCAAATCTGAGTGTTGGTCTTAGATGGAAGTCAGGAATGGGTATTAATAAATAAATATGTAAATGCCCAGGGGATTTTCTATGGTATGAAAGCTTAGTCTCTTGCTACTCAAAGTTGGTCCGTGGACCAGAAGCTTTGGCATTATCTGGGCACTTGCTAGAAATGCAGAAACACAGGGCTTGCACTGGTCCTGAACAGGATCTGCATTTGACAAGATATTTTCATTATGTTTGCAAAGTACTATCCAAGTTTACCCTAGAATTTGCTGAATTTTCACTTAAGCTACAGTTTAGAGCTCTACACAACATTCACTAAACTTTTGAGTTACATTAGTAGAAAAAGTAAAAAAAAGAAAAAAATGAAGTAGAAATAGTATTCACACAGCTATGAATTATCGTAAGCCTGAAAAAAAGAATATTTGTGTGCTTTGAGGTAAGGAAACTCATGGCAATTTTAAGCATCATCATCATCATAAATGGGTATTCCAACTTTCCACTGGAGTACAAGAAATGTCATTTGGATTTTATCTTAGATTTATAATTGAGTATATTAAAAGCAAGTAAAATTTCAGAATTTTTTTTACAGATTGAATCAAGTAGCTTATATTCAGTTCCTAAAAGAATATGTATCTATGTCTATATATCTATAAATACATATAGTATTTATTTCATATTCATTAGAGGCTGTATAGAAATTAACATAAGTCTATACACTTTTGAATCACTGATTATCTTCTTTGAGAATAACCAACATAGGTTTTTGAAAATCCTAAGTAGATTTATACAATATCAGAATTTTGTTGAAAATTTTTTCTTTCATTCTTTTCATTCAGCAGAGTAATCTTTTAACATAAATCTGATCACAAAAGTCCCCTTTATAAAGTTCTCCAAAGGCATTCTTCCCCATTGAAAATAAAACAAACAAAAAACCCAGCTTCCTAGTCTGGCCTAGAAAGTCCAGACTACCTCTCCTATAGTAGTTCTCCCTGCCACCCACCCACAGACTGGTCCACCTACTTTCCTAGGTCACACCAAGCTCGCTTTCTACATGGAGTCTACGGACCAATTTCTTCACTCTGCTGCCGGGCTCAGCCCTCTGGCTTTTACATGCTGGGCTCCTACTTAGTATTAAATTTTAATACTAAGAGACTCTTTTAATATATAAGAGTTGAATACACAGACTTTAATACATAAGAGACTCTTAACCATAGAAAACAAACTGAGGGCTGCTGGAGGGGAGGGGGATGGGAGAAGAATAACTGGGTGATGGAATTAAGGAGGGCACATGATGTAATGAGCACTGGGTATTATGTGACACTGATGAATCACTGAACTCTACCTCTGAAACTAATAATACATTATGTTAATTAATTGAATTTTAAATAAAAATAAGTAAAATAAAATAAGATAAATAAATAAATAAAATAAATAAATAAATAAATAAATAAATAAAAGGGAGTGACATGATCTGACAGTCAGATCTGGCTACTTTGTGGAAAAATGCCTTCAGGAGAACAAGAGTGGAAGCAGGAAGACTATTGGAATACTCCAGACTAGATCTGAAGATTGCTTACATTCTCATGGGGCTATCCTGTATGGAAGCCAGGAGCCACATGTGGGCTGTGAGTACTTGAAATGTTGGCTAGTCTGAACTGACATGCGCTCTAAGTGTAAAATGCATGCTGAAGTTCAAAGACTTAACCACAAAAAATAAAATATCACATTGATGATTTTAAAAAAAAATTTATCACACGTTGAAATGATAATGCTTTGGCCATGTTGGATTACATAAAATATATTATTAAAATTACAATCAATCAATCAATTTCAGAGATGCCTACTCTAAACACCCATCCCAATATAACTACTAAGCCACCTCGTATAGAGCACCCACTACAAGACTTTCAATCTATTTTCTTGTTTATTAATTTATTTTTGTTGTCCAAAGGATATAAGACTCATGAAAGAAGGGATACTGAATATTTATCAATGTAATAAGAAATATTTTTAAATGGTATTATAAGATTATAAATCCCATGGAGAAGTGCAGAGGTCAAACAGAATTGGGTGAGTGTGTAAAATTTTAATATTCAATATTAAAATATCCCATTTATTAAGCATCTACTATACCAGGCTCCACAGTGGGGTGTTATATATGCTATATCTCTAGTCCTCACCACAGCACTCAAACATAGACAGATCTGTCACCATTTTACAATAGATGAATATACAGCTCACAAAAATTTTAAAATTTATCAATGTTCCCTTGACTAGTAATATTGGAACCACGATTTAAATGGAGAATAATCTATACCCACGATATCCAATCCTATAATTCCTCCCATTAGAAAAGTCGATGGTCCATATTAAGGAATCTAACAATTTGGGGATACTTCCTAAGAATCAGGCACTTTTAAATATAATATTGCCTATACCTTGATTCCATTAAGATCAGTTCTATGCTCTAGATCAGAGGACAATACGAGATGCACTAACATGTGTATGAAGCCTAAGATATAAAAAATGATTTACTCATGTAGATTAAAGCATAGATATGATACATAAGTCAGGAATTAAGACTTTTCACCATTAATTTCCTCCATGCAAATTCTTCAAATCAGTTTTAAGTGTCCAAATTTTTCTGTCTTTCTCATTTTAGTATACCTGTAGATTTATGGAAAAACTGTGAAGATGGTATAGAGAATTGATACATACCTCACACCCAGTTTCCACTGTTAATATCTTATATTAGGGTGGTGCATTTGTTACAATTAATGAACCAATATCAATACATTGTTACTAACTCAAGTCAATACGTCATTCTGNGTCATTAATTTCCTCCATGCAAATTCTTCAAATCAGTTTTAAGTGCCCAAATTTTTCTGTCTTTCTCATTTTACTACACCTGTAGATTTATGGAAAAACTGTGAAGATGGTATAGAGAATTCATACATACCTCACACCAGTTTCCACTGTTAATATCTTATATTAGTGTGGTGCATTTGTTACAATTAATGAACCAATATCAATACATTGTTACTAACTCAAGTCAATACGTCATTCTGTTTCAGGATCCTATCCACGATACTACATTATATTTGCCATCATGTCTCCTTAGGCTCCTTTTGGCTATGTTTCTCAGACTTCCCTTGCCTTTCATGACCAAATAGCTTTAAGGAGTAGGCATACTAAACAGATATTATAGAGAATATCCCTAAATTTGGATTGTCTGGTATTTTTCTCATGATTACACTTGGGTTGTGTGCCTTTAAGAGGAAGACCACAGAAGGAAAGTGCCATTTTCACTACATTTTATCAAGAGAATATAATTGTCACTATTTTACTGTAGATATCACTATTGATGTTAACCTTCATCACCTGACTGAGATAATGTTTGTCAGAATTCTCCACTGGAAAGTGAATCTTTTCTAGCCCTTTCCATATTGTATTGTTTGGAAGAAAGTCACTATGTGTAGCCTATGTTCCCCACTTACGGGGTAGGGAATTATATCTTCCCGCACTTTGAGGTAGGATTATCTACATAAATAAACTATTTGGAATTCTTCTGATAGGGAGATATATTTATTCTCCCTTATATATTTGTATATGTAATCATTTATGCAAATATGGAAACATTTTATTTTATACTTTGAGTTAAAATCCAATATAACTTTATTTATATTTTTGTTAAGATTGCTCCAACTTCAGCCATTAGGAGCTCATTCAGGTAGCTCCTGAGACCCTTTGCATATTTCCATAATTGTGTGTTGTTATTGTGTTGTTATTGCTACTGTTTTTGAGCTCTTCTTTACTTTCTGACACTGCAGGATGCCCCAGGCTCATATGTACACTACTTGCCACAGTCTTAGATTCAGCTATTTCTCTAAGAATCCCTGGTTCTTTTATTGGAGAACAGTACCAGAAACCAAGAATTTGGCTCTAGCTGTGCTGATTGGTACTATAGTGCTTTTAGGCCCTTTCAGCTAAATAAATAAAATATATGTGCTTATACTTACCCATGTGTATAAACCTATTTACAAATATTTCTAACCATAACCATCTGTATCTGTATTAAACTAAACTTGAGCTTATGCCTATCCATGACCAGGTGGATCATTCTAGCCTCCTACTCTTGATTATCTGTAACTTCTCATGCCTA
>NW_023193446.1:0-353 GCF_002007445.2 Ailuropoda melanoleuca
CTCCTCCAGCAACCATCAGTTTGTTCTCTGTACTTATGGGTGTGTTTCTGCTTTTGTTAGTTTCTTTGTTCACTTGTTTTGTTTCTTGGATTACACATATAAGAGAGATCATATGGTATTTCTCTCTCTCTGACATATTTCACATGGCATAATGCTCTAGATCCATCCGTGTTGTTGCAAATAGCAAGATCTTATTCTTTTTTTATGCCTGGGTAATATCTTATTGTTTTTATATACCATATCATCTTTATCCATTCATCTATCAATGGACACTTGGGTTGCCTCCATAATTTGGCTATAGTAAATAATGCAATAAACATAGGAGTGAGTGTATCTTTTCAAATTAGTGTTTT
>NW_023193446.1:446-855 GCF_002007445.2 Ailuropoda melanoleuca
TTTTTTTAAAGATTTTGTTTATTTGACAGACACAGCGAGAGAGGGAACACAAGGAGGGGGGGAAGCAGGCTTCCCACTGAGCAGGGAAACTGATGCGGGGCTCGATCCCAGGACCCCAGGATCATGACCTGAGCTGAAGGCAGACAGCTAACGACTGAGCCACCCAGGTGCCCCAAGAACATCTAAGCATTAACCCCTTATAAGATATATCACTTGCAAATATCTTTTCCCATTAACTAAGTTGCCTGTTCTTTTTGTTGGTTTTTCTTCCCTGTGCAAAAGCTTTTTATTTTAGTGTACTCTCAATAGTTTATTTTTTTCTTCTGTTTTTCTTTTTTTTTTTTTTATAGATTTTTTTTAAAGATTTTATTTATTTATTTGACAGAGATAGAGACAGCCAGCGAGAGAG
>NW_023193447.1:0-666 GCF_002007445.2 Ailuropoda melanoleuca
GCGAGTGTGTTTGCTGTGGAACGTTCTCCATGCCTGGACAGCCTGTGACCCAGTCTCCCGTCCCCCCCCCCCACCTCTGTGCAGGGCCAGCAGTGTCGTCGGCCCCTTCCCTCTCCCCTGTACTCGTTGTGTAGGAAGGATGCTTCTGCTGCGGGGAAGCCGCGGGATTCATCCCAGCGCACTTCAGCGGGAACCGGCCTGGCACGCTCTGTCCTTTGTGCATTAGGCAGGAGGGTTCGCGCTCCTCACAGAACTCAGAGCTGAGCTCGGCTCAGGACTGATTCCAAGAGCTGCTGGGGCAGCTCCCTGCGAGGCCATGTGGTCTGGCCGTGCTCCTGAAGCCACGGATCCTCGGACGGCTCCCCCCACCGTCCTTTCCTCTGGGCTGTGGGCTGGCCCGGGCAGGGGGTGGCGGGTAGGACAGGGAGACATAGCGTAGTGCCTGGAGAACTCTGGAGTACGTCGTTCCAGCCCCTCCAGGTGCAAGAGACANGAGAGACAAAAACCCAGTGCCACCAGCCTAAATAGGTGGACTGAGTCCTCTAGCCGAGCAGAATGAACAAATCAGGAAAGTTGGAGCAGGGCTTGAAAACAGGACGTCAGATCCTGTCTTCTCCGTCCACCTTGAGGCTTCATCTTCTTTGTGTTGGTTAATACGACGCCGGC
>NW_023193448.1:0-3001 GCF_002007445.2 Ailuropoda melanoleuca
TACTCTTCAACTCCTTCTTAATGGAATTTTTAAAACTGGAATTGACCTTGCAAGTGGTATCACATAGCCGTGGCCAAATGTAATTTTAATGATGTCAGAGCTGAAACCTAGAAAAATAACTGTCCCAGAATGACAACCAGAAAAGAAGCCCCCCCCACCCCCGCTGCAACTAGCTTTAACAGAGAAGTAAGGGGGAATGGTAAGAGAAGAAGGTGAGTGGAAGTAGAAAGAATATAAATGCTGGTTGTAAGTAACTTGTCCCTTACCAGAGCCTTAGATAAGCCTGAAAGGCCTGGGAAGGTAGGTGAGTGTTTCCCTTGAAGAATCACCCCACAAGGTGAAGAGTCAAGCATGCTAGGTCCTCAGAGTATAACTCTGAGAGTAAAACACTCCATTACTTTTCCTGTGATACTAATATGATATTGGCATGCTTCTAGGCTGTTCATACTACACTGGACCACACCTATTCAGCAATACAACCAAAAAGTCAATACCAACTTTTCTAACTTGGTGGCTTCCCGGACTCACTATCATCTACCAAAAGCTCTGCTGAAAAAAATATTATTTAGGGAATTTTGCTGAAAGTCTGAGACACCCATCCCATCCTCAAATCTATCTTTTGCCAGACCAGCAAAGAACTTCTGATCACTTGCTTTTTAAAAAAAAATTTAATTATTGGGGCACCAGGGTGCCTCAATCGGTTAAATGTCTGACTCTTGATTTGGCTCAGGTCATGATCTCAGGGTCATGAGATTGAGCCCCACATCAGGCTCCACGCTTAGCAGGACTTCTGCTTAAGATTCTCTCTCTCCCTCTCCCTTGCCACCCCCCAGCACATGCTCTCTCTGAAATAAATCTTCATTTTTTTTTCATTTTTTAAAAAGACTTTATTTATTCATTTGAGAGACAGAGAGCAGAAGCAAGGAGAGAGGCAGAAGCAGACTCCCCACTGAGCTGGGAGCCTGACATGCAGCTTGATCCCAGGACCTGGAGATCGCGACCTGAGCTGAAGGCAGATGCCCAACCATATGGGCCACCCAGGTGCCCCTGAAATGAATAAATCTTTTAAAAAATGATCTACTAGCTTTCACAGTCTTTACCAAATACCTACCATGACATTCATATTAATAACTTACTTGTATAGTGCTTTATGGCTCACACACAAGATCTCATTAGATGCTCCTGACAGCTGTAGACAGAATCCGGTGCTGACCTCACCCTGAGGACTCTTGTTGGCCCAAGAGACATTTAGGATGTTCTGACTTAATTCTCAAGGAATCTAGTTGGGAAGTTGAGTTTTTCAAGCCAATCAGTGAAATTTTGTGTGCTGGACTGAGAAGGCTTTTTCCCAAGAGGGCAGAGTTCAGAAAAGAAACAATCACAAGGAATTGGAAGAGTCCCACAAGACTTTGATAAAGCAGATGGGGCTTGAGGGGGGGTCTTGAAAGAGTCTTATCCTCATTTATTTGAAAGTAGGCATTGAAGCCCTTGTGTAAGTTTTATACGTGATATGAAAGACAGATAAGGTGCCTCTTCTCATGGAGTTGACTCTAGCAGAGGGGAGAAGAAAATAAACAGTAAATAAATGAACAAACCTTCAGAAAATAAGTGCTCTGAAGCCAGTAAAATAGGACTCTAGGTGGTCGGGGAAAGCCTCTCTGAGGAGGTAATTTTTGAGCTACTACCTCTGTTACAAGAAGCAGCCAGTCACCGTGGGATCTCTGGGTAGAGCATGCCGTACAGAAGCAGCCAGTTTGCAGTGCAAAGACCTGAAGTGGTGACGTACTGGAGAAACTCAGAGCTGGCCCCTGTGACTTGAGTGAATGAGCGAGAGAGAACAGACAGATGTGGTGAGGGTGGGCAGAGCCCACTCTGGTAGATTGGAACAGTGGGTGGTAAGGGTTAGCTCAGGGTCTAGCTGGGTTCCTAGAAGCTCAAAGAGGTGGCCAGTGTTCAGAGCAGATGTTTCACAAATGGACTGTATGATGGTCACGACGATCCTTTAAGACATGAACCTGACTTTGTGTTTCCTCCTGTAGCCAAGATGGACGTGTACACAGGGACCTGACTCGAGTGCCCCTGCCGACCCAGCTGTACAACTGGGCTGCCCCAGAGGTGATCTTACAGAAGGCAGCCACGGTGAAGTCGGACATTTACAGCTNCCTTACAGAGGCAGCCACGGTGATGTTGGACATTTACAGCTTTTCTATGATCATACAGGAAATTTTAACAGGTAGATCCAAGAACACATTGACTGTGACCAGAGTCTCTGTTCTTAGGTTGGATTTTTTTCCCCCAAGAGTTACTTAGTTTTATGAAAATGCAGGACATAAAAGAAAAAGATTCCTTCAAGGAAACTTCTTTGTGCTTATGGAAGATATGAGATGATATCCCAGAAGTCTTTCTCTTTTAACCTGTTCTTTGAGACTTAGCAAAGCCCAACTATCATCCTGTCAATGGTAATGCATTTAACCTAAGATAAGTTTTTATTTATTTATTTTTATTTTTTATTTTTTTAAAGATTTTATTTATTTATTCGACAGAGATCGAGACAGCCAGCGAGAGAGGGAACACAAGCAGGGGGAGTGGGAGAGGAAGAAGCAGGTTCATAGCGGAGGAGCCTGATGTGGGGCTCGATCCCATAACGCCACGATCACGCCCTGAGCCGAAGGCAGATGCTTNAAAGTCAGATGCTTAACCGCTGTGCCACCCAGGCGCCCCAGTTTTTATTTATTTTTATTTATTTTTTTTAAAAGATTGTATTTATTTGACAGAGAGCATGTAGCACAAGCAGGGGGAAGGGCAGGCAGAGGGAGAGGGACAAGCAGGCTCCCCAGTGAGTAGAGAGCCTGACACGGGCTGGACCCCAGGATCCTGGGGCCATGACCTGAGCCGAAGTCAGCTGCTTTTTTTTTTTTTTAAGATTTTATTTATTTATTTGACAGAGAGAGAGACAGCCAGCAAGAGAGGGAACACAAGCAGGGGGAGTGGGAGAGGAAGA
>NW_023193448.1:3053-3236 GCF_002007445.2 Ailuropoda melanoleuca
GGATCATGCCCTGAGCCGAAGGCAGGTGCTTAATGACTGAACCACCCAGGCGCCCCATGAGCCACCCAGGCGTCCCTGAAGTCAGCTGCTTAACCAACTGAGCCACCCGCACGCCCCCCAAGCAAAGTTTTTAAACTGAATATTGCTGTGAATGCTTAGGGGTCTCTGAGAGATGTCCCTTAA
>NW_023193449.1:0-572 GCF_002007445.2 Ailuropoda melanoleuca
TCCTCCTCAAAGTAAAACAAACAGACATACATGCAAGCAAACAGATTTTTAAAAAAGCCTTCCAATTTTGCACTGGAGACCAATCTGATTTACCATCCGAAAGCATCAGATTGCAATTTCATGTAGCTCTAACCAATGAAAAAGTATGGTGCTACATCCATACCCCATTTGCAATTTCCAATGAAAATAATGTTATTGACCATAATAATGCTGTGTAGCAAATATCGCAAAATCTCAGCTTTCAACAATATCCAACATTTATTTAGGTATTTATCCAGACAGTTGACAGTCAGCTGATCTAATCCTGGCACAGCTGGGTGGTTCTGCTAATCTCAGCTGGCCTTGCTCTGGGGGTCAACTGGAGCTCAGATGATCTAGACNGCTGGAGCTCAGATGATCTAGACTGGTCTTGCAGTTTGACAAGGCTCCATCTGTGTCTCACGCTACTTTGGGAACCGTTGAGCTAGCCCAGGCATATTCTTTTTAAGTTGATGGCAGGGATCTCAGAAAGGGAGATGAAGCATGCAAAAACTCTTAAGACCTAGGCGTAGAGCTGGCATACCTTCAACTCT
>NW_023193450.1:0-702 GCF_002007445.2 Ailuropoda melanoleuca
CGTACCTGGAGGGTGCTGTCTCTAGGGCACACACACAGTCTCTGTGTGCCCAGCTGGACAAGTCCAGGTGTGGCTTCCTGAGGCCAGAACTACGCCCACCTGGACTCCTCCCTTCCCCACATGGCCACAGGCTTCCTTTCGAGGGTCTTTGCCTGCCTGGAGTCCACATGTCCACTCTGTGAGGTGCTCAGCTTGTGTCACCCAGTGTGCTCAGGGGCTTAGTCCCTAGAGAGGAAGAAGAGCTTCGGCACCAGCAGGCAGGCCCCTACCATAAAGTCCTGGGTAAGGGAAAGTGCCCCCGATCTACTCTAGTCCTCTCTGCTTTCCATGGACACATGTCAAGGCACTGATGACCTCCACCTGCCAAACCCAGTGGCCACCCTCTACTGCCACCTCCCCTGACCGCACCACTGACTACACCCTCTTCAGCAGGGCCTTCTCTGCTCCAACCGCCCATGCCCTCCACCCCCCTCACATCCCAGTAGGTGTGTCCTTAAGAATGCCTCTGCCTCTGATCACCAGCTCTAGACCTGAAATACCATCCCTGTGCCCGGACCTCTGTCCTGCCCTCCAGGCGTTCCCATCAGGACGTGTGGGAGGAACCTTACCCTTCACATGGCACATTCCTGACTCTTTGCCCCCCTCTCACCTGGAGGGCCCCGGGATAGGGCCTAGGAGCTTGGTCAGGAATCCTGCCTCCAT
>NW_023193451.1:0-1017 GCF_002007445.2 Ailuropoda melanoleuca
ACATTCAAAACCCCCCTGCACCAAAACCCTTGGGCCCCGCTTCCCCTGCCCAGCGCCCTCACCTCGGCCCACCCCTCCGCTCGCCGCACAACAAATGGCTCGAGCCTGCCAGCCTCCTGGGTGATACCCTAACCCTAGATCGGCCCCCGAGGGCCCTTCCCAAAGGGCCTGGCTCCGCAACGCTGGGGACTGGGGACCCGCGAGCCCCAGGGCCAGACTCACCCTGCCCACTGGCCGCCACATCGGTCCATCGTGGCCCCTCCACTCATTCAGGACGGGTGAAAGGCAGGGCCCTCCGAGCACCTGGCGACATTTGAAGGCCCCCCGCTCCAAAACCCTTGGGCCCATGCTCCTCCTCCCCAGTGCCCTCACCTCGGCCCACCCCTCCACTCTCCGCACAGCCGTCGGCTCAGGCCTGCCGGCCTCCAGGGGGCTAACTCTAACTCTAGGTGGCCCCCAAGGCGTCCTTCCCAAGGGCATGGCGGCACATCGCTGGGGATTGGGGACCCCCGAGCCCCAGCGCCAGACTCACCCTACCTCCAGGCCCTCACACGGGTGCATAGGGGCCCCTCTGCTCATTCAGGATGGGAGAAAGACAGGGCCCTCCGAGCCCCCGGAGATCTTTGAAGCACCTCTGCGCCAAAACCCTTGGGCCCAAGCTCCCACTGCCCAGCACCCTCACCTCGGCCTGCCCCTCCACTCGCCGCCCAAACATCAGCTCAGACCTGCAAGGCTCCTGGGCGATACCCTAACCCTAGGTCGGCCCCTGAGGGGCCCTTCCCAAGGGGCCTGGTGCCGCAACCCTGGGGATTGGGGACCCCCGAGCCCCAGGGCCAGACTCACCCTGCTGCCAGGCCACCACATCGGCCCATCGGGGCCCTGCCGCTCATTCAGGACGGGTGAAAGGCAGGGCCCTCCGAGCACCTGGCGACTTTCAAAGGCCCCTAGGTGCCAAAACCGTTGGGCCCACACTGCCCCTCCCGAGCGCCTTCACCTCGGCATGCCACTCCGCTCGCC
>NW_023193452.1:0-547 GCF_002007445.2 Ailuropoda melanoleuca
ACAGAGGAGGAGTGGTCAATGACAGTAAATGAATCCCTTGTAGGCAAAAGGTAAAGGCCACCCAGTGCACTGGGAAACCAATGAGTTTAGAGTAGGGGTCAGCAAACTAAACGTGTGAGCCCAATCCAGCCCACTACCTGCCACTGTAAATAAAGTATTTTTGGAATGCAGCCACATCCATTCATTTATATATAGTCTGTGGCCATTTTTACCTATGATAGCAGAGTTTACTTGAGACAGATANGAGACAGATACACTGTATCCCACAAAATCAAAAATATCGCCTCTCTGGCTCTTCATAAAAAGTGCTTGCTGACCCTTTGTTTAAAGCAAAGGCACAGTTGATCAAGAAAAGGATCAAGTGTCCTCCGGATTTATCAGTAAGTAGGTTTTGGTGACTCGAAGAGCAGTTTTCAGTGTCACAACTGGTGCTAAACTTGAAGAATGGGATAAAAGGAAACGTAGAGAGGAAATGCGGCCAAGTCTTTCAAGATACATTCACCTTCCCATCACCAACTTGCCCTTGCCCCAATTTCCACCATTAACA
>NW_023193453.1:0-1703 GCF_002007445.2 Ailuropoda melanoleuca
GTATTTCTGCTTTTAATATGTGGAGGAACCTCCCTACTGTTTCACACAGTGGCTGCACCAGCTTGCATTCCCACCAGCAGTGCAAGAGGGTTCCTTTTCTCCACATCCTCACCAACATCTGTTGTTTCTTGTGTTTTTCAGAATAGCCTACAGGTGCAAGGTGCTATGTCACCATGACGATATATTCTTTAGTTTTTATTGTGTTTGCGCTTTCTAGCTCGGAAATAGACCCTCGTGGAGCAGAGGATGCTTTAGGGATGAGGACAGCCTGTCACTTCTACAGGGATGGACACGTTCTTGACCAGGGGTCTAGACAAGAAAGCCCAGACACAGAGCCCAGGGAGGGTGGAAGGCTGAGGGGTGACCAGGGGTAGGGCGGCCACTCAGGGACTAAATTACGTCTCGGTACCTGAGAGAGGTCAGAGCCAGCAAACAGTGGGAAGGGAGCACGTCCTGTAAGCAGGGCCAGGGCGAGTGGCTGTTCTCGTGGATAATAGCTAATTCACTCTCAACCTCATGCCGTATTTAAAAGCAAAGTCCAGGTGGATTACAAGCCTTACTGTGCAAAGGAACACTTTGCAAGTGTTGGAAAAATAGAGGGACGTGTCTCATGAGCTCAGGGTAGAAAGAATCCTCTTAGTTGAGATACAAAACAACACCTAAGTGTCCATCAGTGTTTGTGAGAGGCGGGCCACAGAGCCGTGGGTATGAACGCACAGAGTCCACGTGCATCGCAGTGAGGACTGCTCGTGGCACAGTTGGTAACGTCTCATTGTGTGCTGAAGACTGCTCAGAGAGCAGATCTGAAAAGTTCTCCCTACAAGAAAAAAAGAATATTTTGTAGCTGGTATCTATGGTGACGGATATTAATTAGATTCCAAAATGTGGAGAAATACCCAGACATCGTGTTGCACGCCCGAAACTAATATAATCTTATATGTCAATTACACCTCATGATTTATATCACATATGTATTATAATTATATAGCACGTATGTAGGTCACGTGCAATATACATTCTTAAATTATATATGAAATAACTAACATATTTATATACCACATAATAAAAGACAATATAGAATCATATACATTAGACAAGATATATAATACACATGTGAAGCAAATAACATTTAAACAATAAGATATGATGTGTAATTATATATAATGTAACATATATAATATACTATGTAGCATATTTACTATATATAAAATAAATGATGTATTTATATTAAATGGTATATAATTATATATCATAGAGTACATATATTACACACATGTAATATATATTATATGTATCATCTACATTATTAAGTTATATATAAAATAAATAATATTTATATAACAAATTTAATGTGTTATATATAATATAGCATATATAATATGTATCATGTATGATATTTGATATATTATTTGATATATGATGTGATATTATTTGATATGATATCATATCATATGATATATATAAGTAAATAATATAGTTAAAATAAAAGAAAGGGAGAGAGACAGAACCAACAGCCAGGAGAAGAATATGTTTAGTAAGAAAGTATTGACATCAATTTAAAAATACACCAGGAGAATTTTTCTGCCTTTTTTTTTAGTTGCACGCTGAACCTTATAATTAAGCTGGCACCTGCCAGCAGCCTGGGGCCCTAGCACCCTCTTGCAGGAAAGCGAGCTTCTAGGAACAGGGTAGGGTGTGTGTGT
>NW_023193454.1:0-642 GCF_002007445.2 Ailuropoda melanoleuca
TACTGAACTTCTATTATGTTCCAGCCACTGCACTAGGTTAAGGTTATATCCATGATGTGTCTATGCCAGAAAATTGCTTTTAGACTCAGAAACAGTGTTCAGCAAAATGTACCCCTAACTTAACACCAACTGTGATAAAATTTGCTTGTCCAAATCTTTATCTTCAAAATCCTCCTAAAAGCAGGGAAATGGTAATTAAAGAGCTAATCCCTCTTCCCTCTGTCCTTCCATTTTATAATATCTTCATTCGTGAAAAGGTGCCTGTAATGTTCTTTGTTTCTAGAGCAGATGTTAAGTTTCCATATTTATNTAGATGTTAAGTTTCCATATTTATTTTTCTTTTGTGAGTGTGTATTGCTTTTTTCTTTCCAAGTTTTTTCCCCAATTTTGGACAAAGAACATGAGTGTGTGTGTGTAAGGGGGTGGTAAAGGACAAAATTATAACATATGAAGATTTACTTGCACCATGAGACCAATCTGTTTCTGGTAATCTTAGTTTGGGCACCCCCAGAAGCAGATCCTGAGACAAGGACTCAAGTGCAAATAAACGAGTAGGGAAGTAGGGAAGAGGCATGGGGAAAGTAAAGCAGCCAGTGTAGGAAACACTATCAAGGCAGGCTCTGCCAATGGTGATCAGATCTT
>NW_023193455.1:0-649 GCF_002007445.2 Ailuropoda melanoleuca
ACCATGTGTGTAGGAAGGAAAACCCCCCAAGTCATACATACTCTTTGTTACTCCAGAACTTTGACTCTCACCCATATGGCTCTTCTGATCTCATGGAAAGGACTTCTTTCATTCTCACGACTTAGAACCTAGCTTGAAGGCTGCTAGGTTGTTTTCATGGCCATTTTTTTCTTGGCTAACACTCTAAGCTTTAATGTCTTGCCATTCCTACACTTGGGGGGAAAAAACCCATAGGAGTCACACATAATCAGGAAAAGAGAGCTAATGAGAGATAACTTAGGGATCTTAGAAAGATCTAGAGTGACCAGGCTGATCCCCTAGTCAATGTTACTTCCTTTCCATCTCCCCTCTGAGTTCTTCTTGGCTTTTGAATGGAGACTTTTAATTGATTTGTTTTGGCGAGGATGTTGTGGGGCAGGAGGCAGTTCTTCTCTCACTAAGGGAGATCCTGGGCCCCTATTCTATTTTCAGCTGCTCAAATGACAAGTTTAAATAAGGAAAAAGAATCCAAAAAAAGAAATTTAGGNAGAAATTTAGGTGGGTACATTATGCGAGACAGGATTTTTTAATCCCTTTCATTCTTCATGCTTAAAAAATCTACCCCTTTGCACAGCAGCTCAGTTCTCTCCTGGTTCTTGTTCCAAATCTG
>NW_023193456.1:0-1196 GCF_002007445.2 Ailuropoda melanoleuca
GAATAATCAAGCACAGCATGCAAATTTTAAACCTATATTACTAGATTGGCACCTTGTTCTAAAAAGAAACAGTATTTATAAGCCCGTATTTTCTCTTACTAAAAACCTAACTTAAATAGCTATTCAGTGCCTCCAACTCACTGAGCAGCCATTACATTAGTAATAGTTCAACATTATAACTGATGAAAGTATGTGGTCTTTACTACCTCTTTAATAATACACTCTAAGCAAAGAAAACAAATTTTAAATTCCTGCAAAAATTGCAGCCCCCATATTCAGGAATACCAACATGCAACAGCCTATGTTTTGATTTAGCTCTTGCCAAATCCAATTCTGATACATACTTGGTAATGTTTATCTCTACTATTTAAAATATATCTCATTTCATTTATCATAGGCATATATACTTTTAAGTTAACCAGCTTGGCATTGATAATTTTCTGTAATGTCTACATTATAAAACACATAAGCCAAAACAAAATTTTAAAGGTATAAGGATAAAAATAAATCCTGGCACTTCAGGCCCTTGACTTGTTTGCATACCCCACTCTGAAGACTACATTCATTGGAAAGTGGAGGGAAGATAGTTCCCCTTCTTGATAGAAAGTCTTGAGTATACCCATGAAGAAGAAAAAAAAAAAAAGGAAAATAATTAAATCCATATTCTTAAGAAGAAATACTACCTAGTTTCTGCCATCTTTTCATTTGTTTCAGAGTGGGAAATTTCTAGATTCTAGATAAGATTAGAGAAGGTCAAGCTCAGCAGAATTTTGCATACTTACATAAATATTTTTAGTCTGTGCCTGCTACGTATTTGAAATTGACTTAAATTATTAGTTATACTACACGGTACATTTCAGTGTGATTGAGTGAAAATATTTTTTTTTAATTGTCTCTTTCCAGCATATGACTTGGTGACATATTCCACCCAATTTAGGATATTTTAAAGTGCCACGGGCTGCAGCACTTTTCAGTAGGCTATAAAGAAATGGGATGCAGAAAGAAAAATTTGTCTTGACATAAAGACTCGCCAATGCTGGCTTCAATGCAAAGGAGGCAGTGGAATGGACGGGAGGGGAAGATACTAGAAGCCGTGATGGTAAATGTTAGTGAAATTTTTCTTCTCTTTACTTTTCTACTCTGTCTACAATGATTATGTATAATTATATATAAAAAAATAATAAATTTTAATTTAA
>NW_023193457.1:0-376 GCF_002007445.2 Ailuropoda melanoleuca
GTTTGTGGTTTGCTCAGCTATTGTAACTTAAATGTAATTTTCACAGAATTTTAAAGGTTTTAACTTTTTATTTTCCAAAATGTTTTCTCTGTCCGAATGTGTAATATGGTATTGTCCAACTCAGGTCCCTGACACTGTTCATTTACTTCAATCATTATCTTTATGTTTTTCAAATTGATAATTTCTAGAGATTTGTCCTCAATTTATTGCCTCTTTTACTTTCTTTTTTTTAAGGGATTTTTTATTATATTATGTTAGTCACCATACAGTACATCCCCTGATTCTGATGTAAAGTTCGATGTTTCATTAGTAGCGTATAACACCCAGTGCACCATGCAATATGTGCCCTCCTTACTACCCATCACCAGTCTATCCC
>NW_023193457.1:538-882 GCF_002007445.2 Ailuropoda melanoleuca
CCTTGTTCTTATGTTCCGTAGATGAGAGAAATCATATGATAATTGTCTTTCTCTGCTTGATTTATTTCACTTAGCATTATCTCCACCAGTGCCGTCAACGTTCAGCAACTGTTGAGAATTCGTTCTTTCTGATAGCTGAGTAATATTCCATCATATATATGGACCACAACTTCTTAATCCAGTCATCTGTCAAAGGGCATCTTGGCTCGTTCCACGATTTAGCTATTGTGGACAATGCTGCTATGAACATTGGGGTGCATTGGCCTTCTCTTTACTACATCTGTATCTTTGGGGTAAACACCCAGTAGCGCAATGGCTGGATCATAGGGGAGCTCAATTTTTAA
>NW_023193458.1:0-1387 GCF_002007445.2 Ailuropoda melanoleuca
AAATATATTCTCCTATTCTGTGGGCTGCCTCTTAGTTTTTTTGACTGTTTCCTTGGCTGTGCAGAAGCTTTCTATCTTGATGAATTCCCGTAAGTTCATTTTATCTTTTGTTTCTCTTGCTATTGGAGATGTGTCATGAAAAAGGTTGCTTTGGCCGATGTCGTAGAGGTTGTTGCCTATGTTCTCCTCTAGAATTTTGATGGATTCCTGTCTCACATCGNATTTTTGTGTATGGTGTGAGAGAGTGGTCAAGTTTCATTCTTTTGCATGTAGCTGTCCAATTTTCCCAGCACCATTTATTGAAGAGACTGTCTTTTTTCCACCGGATGTTTTTTCCTGCTTTATCAAAGATTAGTTGCCCAAAGAGCCGAGGGTCCATTTCTGGGTTCTCTATTCTGTTCCATTGGTCGATGTGTCTGTTTTTGTGCCAGTACCATGCTGTCTTTGTGATCACAGCTTTGTAGTACAGCTCGAAATCCGGCATTGTGATGCCCCCAGCTTTGTTTTTCCTTTTCAACAGTTCCTTGGAGATTCGGGGCCTTTTCTGGTTCCATACAAATTTAAGGACTATTTGTTCCAGTTCTTTGAAAAATGTCCTCGGTATTTTGATCGGGATAGCATTGAAAGTGTAGATTGCTCTGGGTTCGGTATTTTGATTAGGATAGCATTGAAAGTGTAGATTGCTCTGGGTAGCATGGACACATCTTTTTGTGTCTTCTTCAATGTCTTTCAAGAGTGATTTATAGTTTCTAGAGTATAGATCCTTTACGTCTCTGGTTAAGTTAATTCCAAGGTAACGCATGGTTTTTGGTGTTATTGTAAATGGGATGGATTCCCTAATTTCTCTTTCTTCAGTCTCGTTATTCGTGTATAGAAATGCAACTGATTTCTGGGCATTGATTTTGTATCCTGCCACCTTACTGAATTGTTCTATAACTTCTAATAGTTTGGGAGTGGATTCCTTTGGGTTTTCCATATAGAGTATCATGTCATCTGCAAAGAGAGACAGTTTGACTTCTTCTTTGCCGATTTGGATACCTTTGATCCCTTTTTGTCTTCTGATTGCTGTTGCAAGGACTTCTAGTACTATGTTGAATAATAGTGGCGAGAGTGGGCATCCTTGTCGTGTTCCTGATCTTAAGGGAAAGGCTTCCAGCTTTTCCCCATTGAGAATAATGCTTGCAGTAGGCTTTTCATAGATGGCTTTTATGGGATTGAGAAATGCACCCTCTATTCCTACACTCTGAAGGGTTTTTTTTTTTTTAAAGATTTTATTTATTTTTTCGACAGAGATAGAGACAGGCAGCGAGAGAGGCAACACAAGCAGGAGGAGTGGGAGAGGAAGAAGCAGGCTCATAGTGGAAGAGCCTGATGTGGGGCTCGATCC